>NC_060149.1:337138153-337310653 GCF_021461385.2 Schistocerca piceifrons
ATAAATTTAATTTCACTTATATAAATAATTATTTTAGTTCCATGCAATATTTTTAAATCCCTAATATTGAAGTAAATATCAGGATGGAGCAGAATGTGCAGCATCAGTTTAATGAAACTAAAGATACACAATACCCATGCAATAACTCAAAATGGAGATGAAATTTCTTGTTCCTTTTAAAAGAATATTGTACAATAAGTGAAGGTTGTCTGTGATGCAGACAAGAATGTACTTACAGCAGTTTAACAGTGGGCTGCAAAATATTTGCAGTTCCTTTAAATAGCAGAAATGCAACTAAAATAAACCAGTTACTGAGGCACACAGTACTACATACGGCTCCCACACTACAGACTGCCCCTCCCACAATTTGCTCCGCCCCCCCCCCCCCTCTTCTCTACCCACTCCTAACAAATGCCCCCCCCCCCATCTGCAATCTCCCACATTTTGCCCCTTGTCATTGTGTCTGCTCACATCACCCCCTCCTCCCTGACTGGCACTTTCTCCCCTTTCTCCCCTTTCTCCCCATTTGACACCCTGTCCCCCCTACTCCCCATCTGGACCTCCCCCCCCCCCCCTACTCCCTACCTCGATCCCTCTCCCCCTACTCCCTACCTCGATCCCTCTCCCCCCTACTCCCTACCTCGATCCCTCTCCCCCCTACTCCCTACTTCGATCCCTCTCCCTCCTACTCCCTACCTCGATCCCTCTCCCTCCTACTCCCTACCTCGATCCCTCTCCCCCTACTCCATACTCCCCATCTCGATCCCTCTCTCCATTACTCCCCTTCTCAGCCTCTCTCCTATTATTCAACCCTCTCCCCTCACATAACTCTTCCCCCAACTGTGTCTTTCTCTCCACTGTCCCCCAGTCACCATATTTATTTCACCCTCATCCCTATCCTCATCTCTCTCTCTCTCTCTCTCTCTTCTCTCTCTCTCTCCTCTCTCTCTCTCTCTCTCTCTCTCTGTGTGTGTGTGTGTGTGTGTGTGTGTGTGTGTGTGTGTGTGTGTGTGTGTGTGTGTGTGTCACACACACACACACCACACTTGATCACATGCATGTGTGCACGCACACACTTTCACTTACTTACTCGTGATATTTTGGATAGTGTACACTCTCTAAATACACATTCCGTGTATTGAATATGAAATAAGCAAGCAGCCTCTCTGCATATTGTCATCAATGGTCTCTTGTTAAATGTTATACAAGAAGTGTCTACAGATCTCAGGGTCTCTCTTAGATGGCTTTATTGAGAGTCCTGTTACAGAATTGAGGGGGACAGTATAGGGCTGAAATATTTGTTTCAGTAAAGTGATAAGGAACTAGTGCATTGATTTTGTAAGGTTATTTTAAACTATTATAATCTTGCAACATTTTCTGTACGTATAAAAATCATGCGGCTGAGAGATATCATGTGTGCCATTATTTTATCTAAAGAAAGTTGGGCTAGTTTACCCTGTAACTAATAAACTTTTCATAATTTTCTCCACAAGTGGCATTTCACAGACCCCACTTATTTTTTTGAAACAATTCTTTTCTGTGGTTGCCGTACCAATTCAGCAATAATGTGAGTGTATAAAGATATGTTAATGCCAAAAACTTCAAAGGAGTTAGTATTCCCTTACTTAGATGAGATCAATATTTATTTGGGAAAGAACTCTTATAGAGCTCTTAAACTGACATATTTGTGGGTGT
Source organism: Schistocerca piceifrons (assembly GCF_021461385.2). Classification (NCBI taxonomy): domain Eukaryota; kingdom Metazoa; phylum Arthropoda; class Insecta; order Orthoptera; family Acrididae; genus Schistocerca; species Schistocerca piceifrons. The sequence goes on from NC_060149.1 coordinate 337,139,849, forward strand.
ATTAATGTGTAAGAACAATTAATTTTATTGTTTTTGTAAATACTTGTTTATTAGTATTTAATTTTGATATGATTTATTTGTCACAAGTAAGATAGTGATTGCCACAGAGATCTCATAATTTCAAAATTTTAAATTCTCATGCTCCAATACAGCTTTTACCTGAAATAAAAGTTCTACTGAAAGTACTTTTAACTCAAATTGAGCAACAGTAGACAGATTGTAAATGAAACATATGTAATACACTCTAGGTGTATGGTATTTACATAGAGTTTCAGAATTATTACTCTGTTGAAATGAAAGCAGTTTTAATATTCACTTCAGAGATTCTAAAGTGAAAACTGTTTTTGTTGGAACCAGATGTCAAATTAAATTTGTGGGGGTATGTGGACAGGGAAGATGGGTCTACTTCTGTACCGGAGTGACTATATCTCACTGGTATCCCAAAGAGATTCAATCAGGGTCAGACACTTACTACTATGAACTGAACAACCATAAAGGTGATAATAGTGGAACTATTTCTAATTTATTTCTCTTGTCTACATTCCTGTCTGTCTCTCATTTGATTCTTTTTATTATTAATATTTTTTTACTCGTCTACCAATAATGACCAGATTTTTGTGTCCATAAGGGTATATGACACATCTGTTATGTCACAGGCACTAATATTATTACTGTTGTTATTGTTGTTGTTGTTATTGTTGTGACAGACTTGAGAAATACAAATGTGTGGCATATCTTCATGGCACATGCGTCATATTCTTTGCAGTTCCTAGTAATCAACTGTTTAACATATGCACAAATCTTGTGTAATTAGTGTTGTATTTACCATTGAGAATATTAAAAATGTGTGTGGGGGGGGGGGGGGGGGGGAGGGGGGGGGGGAGGGGGGGGGAGGAAAAGGAGTATGTGTATGTGTAATTGTGAAATTTGAGTCTGAATCTGAAGCACTTGCATAATTTCTTTAAACTCCTTTCTTCTTTTTTTCTTCTATTTTAAAAAATAAAGCTTAATTATTTCTACATAAAATAGTTAGTTTCAGCTTTCAGTTATTTATTTCATTGTTAAATTAAACATAGTGAATGCTGCTATTTTACATAGTCACTGCATAAACTGATAGAAATTTACGTACCAAGTTTGTCTCCCCAAATTTTCGCACAAATAAGAGTGGTTGAGTAAAAATGGGGAAACCTAAGATGATACCAGTTCTCCATCTAGTTACCTATTTACAATTTCAAATGTATCCCTCATCTTTCTTGCTGAAATGTTCTCTCAACTTCCGTGTGCCCTGTAGTTTTTAACTCTATCACTACTAGCTACATTAATATTAGAAATAGTATTGTAATACTTATATACAATATTTAATATATGTGTATGAAATATTTATTTATTTATTTATTTATTTATTTATTTACTTACTTACTTATTTATTTTCAATATAAAGTATCCTGCTGGTCTTAGCAATGTTGAATTTTGTGTGTGTGTGTGTGTGTGTGTGTGTGTGTGTGTGTAGGCGTGTATTCATGCGCGCATTTCCTAAACTGTACAGGAATAAAAGTTTCTTAGTAATTTCATGATTTTCTATGTGTTTTCTGTTTTCATTCAAAATCTTCCTTTTCGAAGTTTTGGAATGTAATAAACACTGATGATTGTTGCGATTTGTGTGTATCTGAAATAAATGAGGAGACATTCTCAGGCTCACTCAGCTGTAATATCAAAATGAAATGTATTTGTTGATTGAGTGCAGTATAGCACTATTTTAGTTAATGCAGTGATTTGTTGTTCTAACCTTTAATGATAAAGGAAATGGGTAATTAAAGAACTGATTCATTCCTTAACTTAATGTAGAAGTATTTCAACTTTTCTCAAGTGCATTATAAGTTTCTGGTTTTTTGTGCTCACAATAGAACTTTGCTGATGGGGTACCTGCTCTCTGAAAAGAAAGATATTGGGAACTCTTTGCAAACATGTATATTTAGCAGACTTTGTTCTCTGTATGTTGAGTGCACATTTTCAAGAGTGAATGGTATGCTTTGCCAGATTGTACTTAATATGTAACATACATAGTTTAATGGATGACCATAAGTGAGAAGGGAAATTAATACACTTAAGATTAATTTGATCTACATATTTACTACTCCAGTAAACTGTATGCTAGTGTTCAGTATTGGGCAAAGGCTGTTGTGAAAACTATCGATTGCAGTGAATAATTGTACCAATTTAAATGTCCTGCAGTAATGGCTATGTACAAAACTCAAATACCTAATTTTGGTTATCTGTTAAATCATCTAGTCATTAAGAGAGTCAACGGATATGCAGAATATAGATTGCTCTAGGCAAATATGAATGGTGCTCTTCATGGGGTATCTGTAAGGGTCTCTGTTATGCAATTAATTCTGATCCATTGAAACATAAAAGAAGGAAAAAAATACTCCCAAGTTTTGTAAACACGTGTTAGCAGTTGAACTTGCTGGTCCATTTGGGCCCGCTGTTGGCTGTTGGCTTGTTTCTTTGAATAAAAAATGATGATTACAAAATACTTTATGGCTGAATTATTATAACTACCTTTCCTCAAGGCTTTAAAATAAAATGAACTTTCTATTTTCTCCCCATCCATTATACCATAGCTTAATGTTTCCATTTGGATTATAGTTTTGTCTGCTTTTCATCAGATTCTTCACTGAAGATTTACATACATCCAAACAAAATGTTATTAGATTACAAGTTCACTTTATTGGTTGGACATTTGTACGAGGAACTTACAGCTTGTGCTGTTCGTGTCCTGTTTGTGCCTCACTGATCTTGACACTCCTCAGTGTGTATACAGGGCCACTACTTGCCTTGTAGACAAAGGATGTTCTGTTAGGGTGGTGAGAAGATAGTTGCCACCCGCCATTGGACAGTGCTCAGCACACCTTCGGGTATCTCCCAGAGCTGCTGCTGCTAGCTGTTCTTCAGATAAAGTTACAGTTGTTATAATGCACCTTAAATGTGGCATATTACATAGGAAGTTCAGGATGCATTTCCCAGCTATCTATCCTGCCCCTCCTTCCCCCCTTTCCTTCCCCCCCTTCCCCCCTTCCCCCCTTTCCTTCCCCCCTTCCCCCCTCCCCCCCTTCCCCCCTTTCCTTCCCCCCTTCCCCCCTTCCCCCCTTTCCTCCCCCCTTCCCCCCTCCCCCCCTTCCCCCCTTCCCCCCCTCCCCCCTTCCCCCCCTTCCCCCCTTCCCCCCTGTTTGCCAACAGTGTGTCATTCAGGCATATGTTTACATGCTATCACCTCTCTCTGATGAACAATAAAGGAAAGTAATTTCTCATCATATGCGTACATTTGCACACTCTCAGGTCCTCACCATTAATATCTGCATTCAGTAAGCCAGTGAACTACTGCATTTGCTCAGAATTCCTTTAGGAACACTGTGCGGATAGGAGGGTGATTTTGAGATTCCACTTCCCTGTGCTCCTGAGTTGACATGGCAACAATCTTATTCTAATACATCTTGGATGTTATCAGTGCAGATGTATGCCCTTAGGATCCAGCTCTGACCAATCTCTGAGAGTTGTTGTCTGTGACTGAAATTGCATGTATTAGAATGCTAAATGCTTTTGATATCTTTTACAGCCCAAACCATGACTCATGGTCACTATTATTAGTATGAAAAGGAGGGTGGGGGGGGGGGGTGTTAAACACTACTACATTGGGCTATCTAATTCAATTTTTTGGGGGCTAATGCTTGGAGAAATGAAGTTGGGTTGGTCCATAAAGCATACTTGAATGAGCATGTCAGTTCTGGATCCAACAAACAGCCTGCCCTTAGACATATAGGGGATCTGCTAAATAAGAAGAATCTTGGTGAAGTTTGTAAAGGTGAGAGAGAGATAGCTATACCAGATGAAATGAATTTTTGAGTTACCTGGGAGTGTACTTCAATAATTTGTTAGATAGGAGATTCCTGATCTGTTACCCAATAATAATGTGACAGAAAGATTACTCATTGTGCACAATCTAATTCAAAGAGCAGAGCTTCATTTAAAGACATTGCAGTGCTGGTAATTTATTATCATAACCAGTTGCATTAAATTTTATGCTTTTATCCATTAAACTGGGTTGAGATCACTGTCTGCTGCATTGAAACAATTTTTTTTACTACAAAACACATTCTTTACTGATACATAATTATAAATTAGCTTTTACAATTTCTAAAACTGTAGCTGTATTGTGTTGATGTCTGTTTCACATTTATATACAGCTGTATAGCTTCTGTTGAAGGTACAATATTTATTAAGTCATCTTCATTTGCATCTAAACCTCTACCCCTAATGCCACCTTATCATGTGTGGTGGGCCGAGTGAGATGGCGCAGTGATCAGCACACTGGTCTCACATTCGGGAGGACGACGGTTCAAACCTGCATCTAGCCAGCCAGTTTTAAGTTTTTTGTGATTTCCTTACATTACTCCAGGCAAATGCTGGGATGGTTCCTGTGAAAGGGCACAGCCCATTTCCTTCCCCATCCTTAACACAATCCGAGCTTTTGCTCCATATGTAATGACCTCAATTTTGATGGAACGTTAAACCTAATCATGTGTGGTGGAAGAAGGTACATTGTGACCCACAGTCATTTTCCCTTTATATGTTCCATCTGCAAATGGTGCACAGAAAAAATGATTGTTGGTAGAACTCGAATCTCTCAAATTTTACTGTCATGGTCATAGGAACATATGCTCTCAGATTTTGAACAGAAAACCACACTATGATGCAAAGTGCTAATAACATCTGATACTGTAGTTGGATGAGCATTTCCATGACACTTCTGTTCTCATTAAATTAATGTGTGATGAAATGCATTGCCTTTTTTTTTTTGTATCTTTCATCTTACCTCTCTCAATCCTAGCTGTTAAGGGGCTCCAACTGATGAAAAATATCAGATGAATGAGAATTTTGTAAGAGACCTCCTTTGTGTGTGGACTATATGTTCAGAGAATTCTTTCAGTGAATTTTGGTCTGGCATCTGCCTGTCATGTGACTAGTTTTATGTGATCAATCCACTTTAATTTGATCTGTACACATACTCCCTGATATGTAATGGATTTGACTGCCTCCAATGATTGTTTTGCAGTTGAGCGGTCATACAAAACAGGTCTTACCCACTTGTTTACATGCAATATATTACATTTGTGTAAGTTGAGGTTCAACTGCCAATTTCTGCAAGTGTTAATTCTCTGCAGGACTTCCAGCATTTCATTAGGCTACAATCTGCCACCATTTTGACTTCCCTATATACGATGGCATCATCCACGAACAAGCTTGTGAAGCCTTTGACATTATCGCCTAGGTCATTTACATATAATGTGAACAGTAGTGGTTGTGAACACCCATTTGGAATACATCCAAAGTTACTTTTACATCTTTAGATCTGTCTCCATTAAGAATGACATGCTGAGTTCTATTTCCAGGAGCTCCTCAATACAGTCTCACAGCTGGTCTGATATTATATATAATTTATTTTGTTTGTTAGTTATAGTGTGGAATTGCGTGGAATGCCTTCCCCAAGTCGAGGAACATGAAATCAGTCTGCCTTCTTGGCCTTGGGAACAAATGGAGTTGACTGATATTTCATCTCCAAGATGATGATGACAACACAGGAGCATGAAGCAAGTTCCAAAATTCCACAATAGACTCATGCTAGGTACTCAGACCTGTCATTGTGTGCATCTGTTTGATGATCGTTCTTGAAACGGGAATGACCTACACATTTTTCCAGTCATTTGGAATGTTTTTTCCCTCCAGTGACCTACAGTAGTCTGCTGGTACAGGAGGAGCAACATCTTTTACATGTTCTATGTAAAACTGTATAGGTGTCTCATCAGATCTAGTTGCCTTTCTTCTTCTGAGCAGTTTAGTTGATTTTCTCCCCCACAGTATGATTTTGACATCCATGCATGACTGAAAGGAGAAACACAGTATATTATTCCTCACTGAAACAATTTTAGAAAAAGGAATTCTGTATTTTGGCCTTTTCTCTGTTATCCTCTGTTTCCCTGCTGTTATCACCACTAATTGCCTGGATAGATGGCTTTAAGCTATTTACTGGTTTAACATAGGGCATATGCTTCACTTACTGACTGAGAGGAGTACCGTTTGTGTAGAGTTGTAAGTTCTAACAGACAAGGAACACTCTCTGAAACAACTGCAGAAATCAGCAGATGATGACAAATTTGTCCCTTTTTAGAATAATGCAGCAAATAACAATTTGCAAATTATGCATTATTACCTGCCCCTACGACCCATCCTGATTACTTGAGTCTCCCAATCTATAACTGGTAAGATGCAGTGACCAAGAAATTTGCATTCAACCTTCTCAAAGTTTCCTCTGAGACGTCCCACCACTACATGTGCAGTGAGTCTATAAAACCACCTGGTTAACCTGTTTGGTCCACCTTCAACACTTACTTTCACCCAAAATTAATTCATGCTACCATTTATAAGTGAGATATGTTCTGGGACCTTTCCATGGATGTCCTGAAGTTAGTAAGTACTAGATTAATATTTTGTTTCACGAGTTTGTCATGTTAACTAATTAGGAGGTATTGAATAGGATTGGGGAGAAGAGAAATTTGTGGCACAATTTGACTAGAAGAAGGGATTGGTTGGTAGGATATATTCTGAGGCATCAAGGAATCACCAATTTAGTACTGCAGGGCAGCGTGGAGGGTAAAAATTGTAGAGGGAGACCAAGGGATGAATACACTAAGCAGATTCAGAAGGATGAAGGTACTGGGAGATCAAGAAGCTTGCACAGGATAGAGTAGCATGGAGAGCTGCATCAAACCAGTCTCTGGACTGAAGACCACAACAGCAACAACAACAGTTTGTCATGAGGAATGCTACCAAGCCTGAGTATGTAGAAACTGTCAGCTAAAGCTGCCACTAGTGATTATACTAAAATCAAGCACCTGGCTGAAGGCTTTTCCATCTTTGAGATCATAATAGTTGAACAGTCTTGTTTTATTTTACAACTGACCAAGCAAATGAAAGAAACTGTACTTACAGTATGCAAACATCAGGGAATTTTTCATGACACCAGTTTTGTGATTTCCACTGTTCATTGTAGTACAGAAATAAGTATTTTCCTCAGTTGTTATTTCAGGGACATATTTTAGTTAATACTAATAAGAAACCATCACAGCTGTATTGATACAAATTTATTAGGTCATGACCACTTTGTTCAAAAGAACATCATCACATTACACTGCCAAAAGTCTTTTTAACAAATCCCAAAGGATTTGTGCCAATATCATGACTTAAAAAAGACTAGTTATTTTACAAAATGTTAAAGGCAAATTTGTCTTTGACGTGATGTAAAATATCCAGTCTTCTTAAGTCATGATACTGGCACAACTGTTTTGGGATTTGTTAAGACTATTGGCAGTGTAACCTCATGATGTTCTTTGGAATGAAACCGGCCATGACATAAATGGATACCAGTACAGCAGTGGTGGTTTCTCATTAATATTACAAGAATCAGCTGTGGAGCACAAGATGATAAAGATTATTACATATTTTTAATGTTTAACAACTATAATATTGTCACATAGAAGAAGGTGTAATTAGATGAATGGCGAACACTAACCTCACTTAACGAAGGTTTATTCAGCACCTGCACATACAAGAGCGCGGAGTGAACTGCCTCCAGCCAGAACACGTATGGTATATGTACAGTTACAGAACATTCCAGTACAATGATTCTTGAGATTTGTGGATACTTATAGAATGTACTCGAGCTGAATATACAAATTAAAGTTTTACAGTTCAGATGAGTTTTTAACTCACAACCCTCCATGCATCAGTCTAGTATCATAACCACTACAGCACAATGACTGTGCTACTCAGCTTCTTTTGCGGCATTGCTCCCTCCTTAAGAGAACAGCGTCTCGGTGTTACGTCCTCCTAGTCCAGAAATGAGTCATCAGTCCTGCATACTCCGGCTCCCGATGACTGATATTCACCCTGGCGGTAATTTTCTTAGAACTTCCTTTGCTGCTATGCTCTTCGTCACCTTTCTGCTTGATACCTGTCGCTAGAGCATCGAATTTACCCCGGTCTGCAGGATCCTTATAGGGCTTCATTTGAAGGACGTGGACCATATCTCTGATCTTCCGTCGTCTTGTGTCGGGGGTCGAAATCTTCAACTTCATAAGTAACATCAGACAACTGTTTTACAACCTTATAAGGTCCAAAGTAGTGTCTGAGGAGCTTCTCGGAGAGACCAACCTTCCGAACAGGAGTGAAGATCCAGACGAGGTCACCAGGCTGGTAGACAACAGGACGGTGGCCCGCGTCATACCTTAAGCGATTGTTTTCTTGAGACTGCAGCATGTGGAGTCGAGCTGATTGCCGAGCTTCCTCAGCTCTGGTTAACACCTAGCCAATGAAGTCGTCGTCCATGTCATCAGGATGTAACGGAAACACAGTGTCCATCGTCATAATCACCTCATGCCCATGCAGCAGGAAAAATGGCATAAATCCTTTGGTGTCTTGTTTGGCAGTGTTGTAGGCAAACGTCACGAAAGGTAGCACCTCATCCCAGTTGCTCTGCTCAACATTGATGAACATTGATAGCATGTCAGCCAAGGTCTTACTGAGGCATTCAGTAAACCCGTTAGTTTGCGGATGGTAGGCAGTCGTCATGTGATGAGTAATGTTGCACCTATGGTTTATCTCTGTCACAAGATTCAATTGAAAAACTTTCCTTCGATTTGTAATTAACAACCGTGGGGCACCATGTTTTAATACAATGTCTTCCATGATGAATTTGGCTACCTCGAATTCTTCGGCTGTTTTCACGGCTTTTGTAATGGCATAGCATGTCAGATAAGCAGTGCAAACAATAATCCATCTATTGCCACCAGCAGACATTGGAAATAGTCTGAGGAGGTCCATCCCAACACACTGGAAAGGCAGGTCGAGCGGTTCTAGGCGTGAATCCTGCCTCAGGCATGGATGTGTGTGATGTCCTTAGGTTAGTTAGGTTTAAGTAGTTCTAGGTTCTAGGGGACTGATGACCTCAGATGTTAAGTCCCATAGTGCTCAGAACCATTTGAACCATTTTGAACACTGGAAAGGCGTTTCGGCTGGTGGAATTGGTATGAGTTGGCCAGGTGGTTTCTGTGGAACTGCCTTTCTCCTCTGGCATTCTCGACAGTGCGACACATAGTGACAGACACTCCTAAATAAACCTGGCCAGAAAAATCTCATGCAGATTCTATCGTATGTCTTAATAAATCCTAAATGTCCGGCCTCAGGTGTGACATGGAATTTCTGTAGAACATCTAAGTGCATGCTTTTAGGAATCACTGGTAGCCACCTCTTTCCAAACAGATCAAAGTTTTTCTTGCAAAGTGATCCATTAACTACCTTAAATTGTCCTTTCACATCCTCTGACCAATTTAAGGCAAGCATAATTTGAAATATCTTGGCATCCTTCTTCCGCTCAGCAGAGAGATACTGGAGTGCAGCGAGACAGTCACTATCTTCATCAAAGTCTTGATGGTCTTGCTCAAGGTTTCTTGAGAGACAGTCTGCATCTTGGCGTTTTCTTCCACTATTGCACACTATGTTAATGTCATACTCTTGAAGACATAGTGCCCACCGGGCGAGTCGCCCTGTTGGATCCTTAAGACCTGTCAACCAACAAAGTGAATGATAGTCTGTAACAACTGTGAATGGCCTTCCATAGAGATAGTGTCGAAATTTGCATTTGACCCAGATCACAGCAAGACATTCTCTTTCTGTAGTTGAGTAGTTTCTCTCGGCTTTTGTAAGTGTCCTAGGAGCATAGGCTATAACCTTCTCCTTTCCATCCGAAATTTGCACCAGAATAGCACCGATCCCATACCCACTGGCATCTGTGTGTAGTTCTGTAGGTGCTCTCTCATCATACAGACCAAATACAGGGTCAGTCTTCAGAGCTTTTCGCAGCACCTCAAAAGAATATTGTTGAGCACCACCGCAGATAAATTTAGTATCGGCTCTTAAAAACTCTTGGTGTGGCCAGGCTTTGATAAAAAAATCTTTGATAAAACGACGATACTAAGAACATAATCTGAGGAAGCTTCTCACGTCTCTAATCAGGGTGTATACGACCCGGGACAACTGGGAGATCCGGGAAAAACCCGGGAATTTTTTAAAATTCCGGGAATTTTTCATTGTTTCTGTTTTCAGTTAAATTTCTGTAATTTTAACTGGTAAGAACCGATACTCTGATAAAGGATATTGCTGTATCCCGCTGCTGCAGAATAATACTGCAGCAATAAAACATGAACTAGAGAAAAAACGAAAATCAAACTTAAATTGGAAAGGAAACGCGTCATATACAGCAACAGAACACAGTGCTCGTACAAGCGTCTGCCAACAGCAAAAAGTGTCCAAGGCTTTAGGAAGACTATGCAATGCTTCGTAACAACAAATTGCCTCCGATGAGCGTGACGTCACAACTGTTTACATTAGATTAGTTGTAGCAGTTACGAGCGGGATCGGGCGCGTAGTACCTTCTCCCGCATGTGGCTGTATGCCGTGTAAGCAGTCGCAGCTAGATGCTACCGGGAAAAATTTTACTGGAGCACCCAAGGTGCAGATTCATGAATGCGCAGCAGGCCCTGGTCAGGGGGGAAGGGGGAGGGGCAAATTCCTATTCTTGAGGGGGGAAAAAAAACCTTGCTTCACAAAGCGACTAGCATCCAGAGCACGTTAGTCCGTCGATTATTCATATGACTTTGAAACGCATCCCTGTCGGTTTTTGAACACATTCTAAGTTGATTTCTGAATGCGTGCATAGTTACATGATGTCTCTGTTGGGGGAATCCTCGTCGCATGTAGAAACAAACTTTCCTTCAGACAAAAGGGGCTATACGAGCTGAGCGGAGTAAGGCCGAACGGATGAATGCCAACTGCTGTCTGATTGTGTGGTTGATTGGGTTTGCGAATGAACAGCGTTGTTATAATTACTAGCGAAATTCATAGATTCAGACTACCGGAGTGGAAATAAACGAATAACAGGTATTACTTTCTCAGTGTATCCAAGAAAATGAAACTGTGACAGAAAATTTTTGGCCAGAGTAAGGGCCAGTTGTACATTCCCCGGCTAGCAGCCGCTTTAAGTTCTATTCTGGAAAAAGCGCGGAAAAAGCGTTGTTCCAACATGTAACAACGCCTAACCGGAGAAAAGTCGCGGGATAACTAAACCGGTGATTCTGGCAGAGTTAGTGAACTTAACCGGCGAATAAGCTTTGACATTATTGGGACTAGTTACAGCATTAGTGATAACAAGACTGTTTGTTACAACGAGGAAGGAGAAGAAAAGGGGACATCACACAAGTTATGGAACAATATGACGATTCCAAGTTAAAAAATTTCGTACTACTACTTTTCGATCTCATGCTTGAGAAACTGGAGTGTATGAATGAAGTGTGAAACTGTTTCCTAACGTAAAGCTTTTTGCTTGTAGTAGGCCTAATAGGCATTTGATATTGGTACTTCGTGAATTATATTCAGTCGTTACAAAAAAGCCCGTTTGTGCCAAAACAGTCTCGTTTATTTGGTGTGTGTTACAATTGTTGCATTATTTGAAAGGCGTATTTTGTTTTATCTAACAGACAGTGACAAAATAGACAAAATAGACAAAATCAGATCGGGAAACCACCCCAGTCTTGGGTACTGTTTGTATTAACGGCTTTTTCAGTATTAGACAACGACATTTCGATTTCTCATGCAGCAAAACGTTTGACGAACTTTTATGAGGTAATAGATTCTTTCGTAGAAAGGAAAGCATGCCATGTAAAGCTGTAGCAAGATTAGAGAGAAAAAATTCTAGGAGCTAAAGATTGGCTGGCCGGAGTGGCCGAGCGGTTCTAGGCACTACAGTCTGGAACCGCGCGACCGCTACGGTCGCAGGTTTGAATCCTGCCTCGGGCATGGATGTGTGTTATGTCCTTAGAACAAGTTAAGCCTAACTAACCTAAGTTCTAGGGGACTGATGACCTCAGAAGTTAAGTCCCGTAGTGCTCAGAGCCATTTGAGCTAAGGATTGAAGAAATGTGTATTGTCTTGCTTGCCTCATGTCTTTACTAGGTTTATGTATCCTATATTTAATTTTATATCACACAAAGCAGCAAGTTGTTAGCTGATAGGGAGTAAAGAGTGCAAATTTTCTGAAGAGTTCTTTTTTAAAATAAAAAAAAAAGAATATGGGACAGGATGTCAAACCGGCCAATTGTAAGCAGGAGAGGCCCCACAGGACATTTTAATTTCCACTGTCCTCAATATGGTTTGATGGCATCCATTACAAAATACACACGTTTCAATTCCACAGAGCGAAATATAGTGACGTGCGATAGAAGAATGCTGTGTGAAGAGGCGAGGCTCTGCTCTTTGGCACACTTAAGACCAAATAATTTTTGTCTTACATTTCCTCGAACACCCATGTTTTATGCGCATCAGACTCTTCAGAAAGATGTGCGCCACAAAATGAACATATTTTTGAAAATTCGATTTTTTTCTAATTATTGACGTTCTATCTCAAACGCTCAAGGGAGTGGCGGTGTATTGCCCCGGTTCGGAAATATCGTAGATCCGGAGCTGATGCGCAGAGCAGTCTGAGTTACAGTGGGGAAGTGACTTGTGTTTACATTTAGTGATTTTGCTGTTTCCTCTTCGTTCAAATGAAAACAAAACCGATTTCTATGGCCGGGAGCTATCAAGTGAATTAAAATACATTCACATAGGCCTAATTACGGAAGGCTAAAATGTGTTGCCGGCCGCGGTGGCCAAGCGGTTCTAGGCGCTTCAGTTCGGAACCGCGCTGCTGCTACGGTCGCAGGTTTGAATCCTGCCTCGGGCATGGATGTGTGTTACGTCCTTAGGTTAGTTGGGTTTAAGTAGTTCTAAGTCTATGGGACTGAGGACCTCAGATGTTAAGTCCCATAGTGTTCAGAGCCATTTGAACCATTTTTTTAAAATGCGTTATTAGTTGCAGATTGTATTTCCACCATTCTGACAGTCAAGCATTAATTGCCTTGCGGAACAATGAAATTATTTTTGTCGGTTTGCTAAAGAAATTTTCTTTTATTAATCTTTTCCTCTGAGGCAGACAATATATTTGAAACGAAGTGTTTAATTCCACACACTGCTCGCTGCATTTCAAGTGCACGTTTTCAACTTCTAGCACGTATGGCATTATGCCATAATAAAGAACCAAACATGAGATAACACAGTACTGGTACTCCAAAAAAATTTACACCCAGAAAACCGCACTGAAAAGCATAATACCACGTCGTGGTATACTTCTCTGGGAATCTGGACATACGAATGTGAACTTTAAATATGCACTTTAAATGTGCACATTTTAGTATGGGTCACGAAATTCCGATGCTCTTGGAGTATCCTCTGATGTCTTGTTTCTTTTATGACGTAATGTAAGATCTTTTAATGTTTTACACTTACGAACATACGGGCTCCCTACGACATCGTAGCTGCGCAAGCGCGGTGACGCCTGTCATCTGACGCTCTCTGGCAACTGCAGAAACGAACCTATTTCTAAGAATGGTTCTGAGCACTATGGGACTTAACATCTGAGGTCATCAGTCCCCTAGAACTTAGAACTACTTAAACCTAACTAACCTAAGGACATCACACAACACCGAGTCATCACGAGGCAGAGAAAATCCCTGACCCCGCCGGGAAAAACCTATTTCTAACAGGTCGCGGGAAAATATTCCGAATGGTGGTTTGAAAAGCGTTACCATCAAAGTAAATTTCCTTTTACGGAAGTTGAACTATGTGCGAGAATGTACGATGTATTTCTTAAATCACAGAGCGTTTGACTCTCATTTAAAAATCAACTCTTTTGATGACGAGCCATTTAGATGAATTGCGAGTCCAGAACATTACACATTTATGTCGTTATTAAAAATTTTACTGACGCATTTGTGTGATATATCTTAAATTGTAATACGCACATAAAAGACCAACATAGTATGTGAACGCTTAGCTTAGCATCTCTTGTAGCGTATTAATTTTATAGACCAATATTATATGTGAAAGCTTTGCGTTCCGTGTACCAACACTACGTATATTAATTTAAACCATTAACATTTTCTGTTTGTGTCTTCACGCTACTTATCGTGATGTTGCTATTGGCTGACTACATCACTAGTCCTATGCTCTGAATACCGGCTGTCATCGGCTGACGAGATCAGGTGGCATGCGGTGTTTGGTGAAATTCGAATTTATACTTTCGTATTACGAAAATATGCAGCGTACATGTTGCTGCACATCACTGATCTTTCCAAAACGTGTTTTTTCCCTGTGTTTAGTGTTCTAAACTGCCGGGGAATTCTACGCCCGTGTATAAAACCATAATCATTCGAAGGACTGATAAGTTATACAGTTCCGAGAGAAAATATACTGTTAGTTAACAGGGAAAAAGTATGTTTTCACCCGGTAGAAAGTGTATTTTTCACTGGGAAATCCGAGAGAAATCCGGGAATTTTTTTTCTTTGTCCATGTATACACCCTGCTAATACTTTTAGGAATAGATCTCATCTTTTCTGGGTCTGGCCGCACACCTTCGTTTGACACAACGTGTCCAAGTATTTTGATTTATTTTGCTCCAAAGAGACACTTTTTTGGATTAAGTTTCAGTCCACCTTGTTGGAGGCACTTAAGAACGGCCCCTCAGTCTTTTTACGTGTTCATCAAATGTCTCTGAGAACAATATAAGGTCATCTAAATAACAAAGACACATCGTCCTCTTCAGGTGACTTAGAAGATTATCCATCATCCGTTCAAAAGTTGCTGGTGCATTACACAAACCAAATGGCGTTACGATCAACCTCATTTACTTCGATTTGCCAGTATCCTGAGTACATGTCCACGGTTGGGAAAAACTTAGCCCCCTTCAGACGATCTAGTGTATTGTCAATTCGTGGAAGAGGGTAAACGTCCTTTTTAGTTATCTTATTAAGCTTCCTGTAATCAACACAAAAGCGCCAACTGCCATTCTTCTTCCTGAAGAGAACCACTGCTGACGACCATGGGCTCTGCGAAGGCTGGATGATATCGTTGTCCATCACTTTCCCTACCTTGTCACGAATTGTTTGATGTTCCGTTGCTGACGATATGCTGTCTGGCTTATTGGTTGATTTAATTTGCTCTTCACCTGTGGATTGAAGCATTCAGAGAACTCTTGAAGAATGGCGAGTAGCTTCTGCTGTTGTTCCGTAGTGAGATCTGGTGATAGTAGATCTAGAAGATCCTGTCTCATAGTGGTAGCGCCAATTTCACCCAAACACTCGGCATGGGAGGTTTCTATGATGCTCAGCTGTTTGGCAATTAGCGGATCAGTGTTTGCTACGCACATGCATCTTGGAAGGATGTGCGGTTCTCGGCGACAGTTAACTATCCATGATTCCCTGAATCCATTCTTAAATGAGACGACAGAGGCTGGGATGACTAAGTTATTCTTCAGTAGTATGCTTCTCTTACACTCCACTACAAGATCCATGGGTTGATGCATGGCATGACACATGACAGTTCCCATTAGCCACCTTCAGCAAAGATGTTTTGTTGTCAGTGAATACGGTGTTCTGCAGCTGGTGACAGTACTTCTCCAAAATGACTGAATATGATGCTCCAGAGTCCACAAGAGGTTGGGCTGGTTGGCCTGGTTGGCCACCCATGAGGATATCGACATAGTTTCCTATCATTTTTGTAGTGATCAATGGCAGAGGATTTTTCTCTTCGGCGGCCTCACCTCCAAGGAAGGTCGCACCCTTTAGTTTTCCAGGTTGTTGTGGCGATGGAGACCTTGATCAGCGTGTTGGGGGGCGACCTCTCCAGTGGCTAACTTGTAGCAATGGTGACCCATGTCATCCTGCACCCACATCTTCTTGTTCATCTTCATCATCCCAGAGTTGGCAGGTGCTAAGATTGGTCAGCTGTCTTTTGGCACGGGCATCATCAAATATCCGCTGCCTTTCTTGACAATAACACCCCACATGTCCCGGTCATCCACAGTGGAAACATACTGGTTGGTTATCCTGGGTCCTCCAGACGTCAGTCTTCCTTGGTGCCCACACAGGTTACTCATGCGGCGTTGTAGGAACGTAACTTCACCTGGGTCTTGACTTTTTCACCGTTTTATAGGGAAATGAAGGATGAGAGATTGGGTTCAAAGTTTGTTCCACTTCCTTCCTTATGACCTCTTGAAGCATCTCGGTTTTTTGCTTGATGTGCTATCCAAGTGCCTTCTGAACTTCCTCTCTCACTATCTGATGAAGAACACTTGTGAAATCAGTTTCTTCCTCCATCACAGACATAGTACAATGTTTGGAAGCTGTTCAAATTTCTTGCCTGTAATTCTTTTTTGATGCATTGTCTCGATATATTGGCACCATTTTATAAAGTAGTCTGCTGTCAAAACCTCCTTCAGCAGTAGAGCTTGATACATGTCCTCAGAAACACCCTTCATAAGATGTGCAACGTTATCTTCCTCTTCCATTCTAGGATCCACTATGTTACACAGCTCTAAGATGTCTTGATTGATTGATTGATTAATTAATTGATTTCTTTATTAATCCATGTAACAATTTACATTGTGTGGATTTCGTCAGCAAAATCATATACAATACAATATACCTACAATTATACACATAAAATTAGTATTTACACACATTTTTGAGGTATCTTAAATTAGTTTTATATCCTTGTGTAATTTGTAATTTTCTTATAGTACTGTACAATTTTTGAATGTAGGATGCTGTAGTTTCTCCTGGATGCTGTGCCCTGCTCTTTAATTTATCTTCAGCCTTGCACTTCTGTCGTTGTGTGTCACCGAAATACTTGCGCAGTTCCACCTGGAATACTTCCCAGCTTGTGAAAGGCAGCCTTTCATCCGAAGATTCCCATTTATGTTTTTTGTTATTGGATACTACTCAGGGGTACCCACAGGTTTTCCTGTCAGTATTAACAAAACATTTCCCTCACACACGATTTAGATGTTTTGAGGACATTGTTACCTGCCAATCATTTTCTCCTCATAGTCTTTATAGCGTGCTTCTACTACCTCATCAGAATTATAAACATAAACAAGCTAACAGTATAATTATAGTAAACCTTTTTTTACATTCCCTGGTTTTAGGTTTTCCTGCCATTTACATTGGTCCTTTTGGAAGCCCTATTTATTCACTTAATTATTTTCCAGCTCTTAAAAATTAATGGATAGCATCCCACACATTTTGCACTTTCCCTTACTGCACGTTATTTTGATCATGCAACTAATATTGTCAAAGAAGAATTCCTTGGTTCCTTGGATTTACATCATTAGCGAGAACACACACACACACACACACACACACACACACACACACACACACACACACACACACACACACACACACACGTCTAAGATGGTGTTAATCAAATAATTTCTTACTTCTTATACACATAGTGTGCGTTGTGATACAAAAGTTGCATGTCTCAGGTTTCCCATCAAAATGGGGAACATACAACAGTGTTGCGTGACTTGCTGTAGTCAGTGCTTTTTTGAAATCAGTTTCTACTTATCTGCCATGGAGACAGCATTGGACATAAATGAGGATTTTCAGACCCTTCCATAGCTTTTGGATGTGAGATCCCAAAAACAGGAGCAAAAGGAGGGATGATATTGTGCATTTGGCCAAAAACTATGAAATGTCATAATACTGCATGGGAAAAAATTACACAGTTTAAAATAACAGTGGAATCTTCTTTCCAACTATCTGCAAATAGGTTTCCAAGTCAGCAGGACACATTCTTAAAAACATACCATCTTACAGTGATAATTTTCAAGAAGATTCATAGTGTCAGTAATGCCTTCCAAAATTTGCTCTCTCCTTCAATACCATTTATGTCACAGGGAGTAATTTCTTAGGACATCACATTCTGATTTCTGTAGTGCAACTAACTCTGAAAGTGTGGATGCACAAATTTATACAATGATTACAACAATGCGGTGCATCCCAACTATCCATTTATAACACTGCACAACTTTGTTGCTAGGTGTGTGTGTGTGTGTAGTTACACAACAGTGTTTGTACATCTTCAAAGAAAGATATTCCTTGCAGAAAAACATAGCAATTTTAAATTAATTTTGCTGTTTGTAATTTCAGTTCTGACCCCCAGTAACATTTTTTATTTACTCTGGTGCATTTTTTAACTTACTTCATACATGTTTTCTCCCCCTCCCTCTGCCCCTTCTGGCAGGTGCCCCTGATACGACTGCTACAAACTCTTTGTATTGGGCTTTTACTGTACGTTTATACAAATTTATAAAGATACACTATTTGTTATACCAAGTGGAAATTTTGCCTAAGTCTTTCTGCAGTACTTTATAGTCACCCAACAGTGATAATTTCCTGTAAAAAAAAAAAAAAAAAAAAAAAAAAAAAAAAAAAAAAAAAAAAAAAAAAAAAAAAAAAAAAAAAAAAAAAAAGAGAAGAAGAGTCAGCAAACAATCTGCTAGTAATATTTTACCCTGCCTCATAAACTGCTAATGTATCTCAAAAACATTAGAGGTCCTATTACAATTCAATAGGGCACACCCAATGCTTTTGTTTCTGTTGAATAGCTGCCATCCAATTTAGTGTACTGGGTTCTAGTAGTCAAAAATTTTAGATTCCTCATATTGTTGTGAAGATATTCTGTATAATGATGTCTTTGTTGTCAGTCATTAATGTGACACAATGTTCGACATGTTTTTATTTATTTTTTATTTACACGTCAAGTTCCGTAGGACCAAATTGAGGAGCAAATCTCAAAGGTCATGGAACGTGTCAGTACATGAAATTACAACATAAAAGTAATAACAGATAAAAATAAATGTTCATGAACCTGAAAAAAGTTAGTTCATAAGTTTAAGTAAACACAATCAACAATACAATAAGAATCAGCTTAATTTTTCAAGGAACTCCTCGACAGAATAGGAGTCACCCATGAGGAAGCTCTTCAGTTTTGATTTGAAAGTGCGTGGATTACTGATAAGATTTTTTAATTCACATGGTAGCTTATTGAAAATGGATGCAGCAGTATACTGCACACCTTTTTGCACAAGAGTTAAGGAAGTCCGATCCAAATGCAGGTTTGCTTTCTGCCAAGTATTAACCAACTGAAAGCTGCTTATTTTTGGAAATAAGCTAATATTGTTAACAAGAAATGACAGTGAGGAATATATACACTGAGAGGCCAATGTCAAAATACCCAGACTCGTGAACAGGGGTCGACAAGAGGCTCATGAACTTACACCACTTATTACATGAACTGCCCGTTTCTGAGCCAAAAATATCCTTTTAGAATGGAAAGAGTTACACCAAAATATAATACCATATGACATAATCGAATGAAAATAAACAAAGTAGACTAATTTTCATGTCAAATGATCACTCACTTCTGATACCGGTCGAATAGTACAAATGGCAGTATGAAGTCTTTGAACAAGATCCTGAACGTGGGCTTTCCATGGCATCTTACTATCTATCTGATCACCTAGAAATTTGAACTATTCAGTTTCACTAATCATATGCCTGTTCTGTGAAATTAAAACATCATGTTTTGTCGAATTGTGTGTTCGAAACTGTAAAAACTGAGTCTTACTGTGATTTAGTGTTAGTTTATTTTCTACAAGCCATGAACTTAGTTAATGTACTGCACTATTTGAATCTGAGCCAATGTTGCACACAACATCCTTTACTATCAAGCTAGTGTCATCAGCAAACAAAAATATTTTAGAGTTACCCATAACACTAGAGGGCAGGAGTGGCCCCAACACTGATCCCTGGGGCACCCCCCACTTGACAGTACCCCACTCAGACCCCACATCACAGCTGTAATCAACATTGTAAATAATGACCTTCTGCTGTCTGTTGCTAAAGTAAGAGGTAAACCAATTGTGAGCTGCTCCCCGTATTCCGTAATGGTCCAACTTCTGGATAAATATTTTGTGATCAACACAATCAAACGCCTTAGTTATATCAAAAAATATGCCAAGTGTTCAAAACCTTTTGTTTAGCCCATCCAGTACCTCACAGAGAAAAAAGAATATAGCATTTTCAGTTGTTAAACAACTTCTAAAGCTGAACTGTACATTTGATAGCAAATTGTGTGATATAAAGTGATCAATTATCCTTACATACACAGGCTTTTCAATAACTTTTGCAAACACTGATGTCATAGAAATAGGTCTAAAATTATCTACATTATCCCTTTCTCCCTTTTTATAAAGTGGCTTCACTACTGAGTACTTTAATCGTTAAGGAAACTGACCATTCATAAATGAAAAACTACAAATACGGGTATGTGCAGCACAGTACTTTAATATTCTGCTAGACACTCCATCATAACCATGAGAGTCCCTAGTCTTCAGTGATGTAATTATTGACTCACTCTCCCTGTTGTCTGTATCACAGAGGAGTATTTCGGACATCAATCTCAGAAAGGCATTTACCAAGAAAGTTATATGATTTCCTGGAGGAACTAAATTTTTATTTAATTCACCTGCAATGCTATCAGAAAATGATAGTTAAATACTGTACATAATCTGATTTATCAGTAACAAATATTTTTACTGTGAACTGATTTTATATCATTGACCTTGTGCTGCTGACCACTTCCTTCACAACGGACCATATGGTTTTAATTTTATCCAGTGAATTAGCTATTCTATTTGCATACCACATACTCTTTGCCTTCCTAACAACATTTTCAAGCACCTTAAAATACTGTTTGTAATGGGCTACTGTAGCTTGATTTTGACTACTTGTAACATTTTGATATAATTCTCACTTTGTTCTATAAGAGATCCTTATCCCACCAGTCAGCCATCCAGACTGCCTGTTACTGCTAGTACCCAATTTAGAACATTGTAATGGAAAGCAGCTCTCAAAGAGCACGAAAAATGTGTTAAGGAAAGCATTGTATTTATCATCTATGTTATTGACAGCATAAACATCTTGTCACTCTTGTTCCTTGACAAGGTTTAAAAAACTCTCAATTGATGTTGGATTAACTTTCCTACATAGTTTGTAATTATGTGTGACATTTGAGTACAAAACCCATTTAGTGTTAAAATTTGTGCATCATGGTCTGAAAGGCCATTCACGCTTTTACTAGCAGAATGCCCATGTAGTAATGATGAATGAATAAAAATATTGTCTATAGCTGTGCTACTGTTCCCCTGCACCCTAGTTGGAAAAAACACAGTCCGCATCAGATCATACAAATTTAGGAGATCTACCAACATCCTTTTTCTTGCACCATCATATACAAAATTAATATTGAAGTCACCACATACAACTAATTTCTGGTGGTTCCTACAAAGTGATTCAACAACCCTCTCTAGCTTGAGCAGAAATGCTCTGAAGTCAGAGTTAGGGGACCTATAACCAAAAACAATTAGAAGTTTAGTTTCATTAAATTCAACTGCCACTGCACAGCATTCAAATATCTGTTCAGAGCAGTGCCGTGATATGGCTATGGACTCAAATAGAATACTGTTTTTTACTTACATAGCCACTCCCCCACCCCACAAGAAACTCCTTGAGAAACAGCCAGCTAATCTGTATCCTGGTAAAGGAAGCCTCTGAATTGTCAAATTATTTAAGTGGTGCTCTGATATACCAATAATTTCAGAGTCAACATCTATAAGCAGTTCACTATCTTTATCTCTAATACCGCTTATATTTTGATGAAATATGCTAATTCCTTCTCTACTTGGAAACATTACATGCTCGGAAGGTGAGCCCTTAGTTAGAGGGACTTCCTTTAAGCAGGTATACCTATCAGCTGACTTCAGACTAAAAAAGGTGCAGCTCTAACACCAACTACTACAGGAATTTTTCCATGAGCGACCCCACCACCACTCACTACAGTCACCTATAAGCTTAGCCAGCCTCCCCATCCCATACCTATTGAGGTGCAGGCCTTGCCTAGTGAAATCCAATCTACTGATAGACCCAACTGACACCACTGAGATGTGACCCATGCCCTCTGCCATCAGTGCCCTCCCCAGCCCCATGTTAACATGCCTAACAGCCACATTAAGGTGAGGCCGATCATGATGCTGAAACAGTTGCATGAAATGCACATTGGTACCACCAGTTTGAGTAGCTATCTTTACCAGGTCACCACCTACATCATATTCCCCGTCCCTATCAAGACTGTTCCCTGCTCAACCCACTGTCACTACCTGATCCTCCTTTGTAAAATTCCTACATAACTCCCCTACGCTGTCAGTCACTTGAGTCAACCCTGCACTAGGCTTCACAATGCTGGTGACCTGGTACTCACTCCCCAACACTTCCTGCAACTGCTGGCCAACACCTCTACCATGAGAACTACCTAGCAGCGGAACCTTCTTCTTTATGTTAGACTTCGAAACTAATCTAGGCCTCCTAACTGCTGAGGACTGCTGCATGTTCCCTACATCTACAGCTACACGAGGCTCCTTTCCACTCAACTCTGACAGTTGGTCAAATCTATTGCATATACACAAAGTAAAACTGTCTGAATACCTGTTCTTCCTAGCTGTCTTCTTGCCAACTGCCAGTTCCCATTCCCCACCACCCTCCACCCTCCTCAACCTATCTAGTTCCTCCTTTGCACATTGTAACTGCACCTGAAGGGCACAGATCTTACGCTCCTGCTCCTCTGTCAACTTATTTCTACTGCAGATTCTGCATTCCCAGGAGAGGATCTCACTAAAATGACCATTGGCTTCCCCACTGCATCCCCCCCCCCCCCCCCAAATTGAAAATACTTTGAACAAATCCCACACCGTGACCCATTACTCACAAACCTATGACAGAGCCCACACTTCTCACTCATGGTAAAATTTTACAGTTACTGAAAACAAAAACAAAAAAAACTATATGTCTTCGTTACCAAAGTTCAGTTACACCAGGAGAACTAGTTATAGAACTTACATCCACCATCTGTCATTTATTGTGTGTTTGAATAGAGCAAACCTTTTCAAATACGCTCTAGGATTCTGCAGTAGCCAGATCTAACAATATTTGCCTGTAATTGTGTGCATCCATTCTTTTACCCTGTCTGTAACCTTAAGTGACCATTCTTTTCCAATCACATGGGACTGCTCACTGCATAAGAGATCTTGATGAGCTAGGTAAGGAGCTAATCACACAACATATTCAGTGTAAAAAGGTAATAGGAGTACCACCAAGGCTCTGTGCTTTTTCTTGTTTTGTGTAATCATAATTGTTTTTCAGTACCAAAATTCTTATTTCAATGTCTCTCTGTGAATTTGTGCAGTTGCCAAACACTGGCATAGTAGTAACTCCATGTACAAAATGCAGAACTTAATATTTCACCTTTCCCTGTGCTGTCTTCAGTTGCAACTACCAGACTTGCCCACAGCAGACTGGATGGGAAGTGTAGAGCCACATATGACTGTGACTTTCTGATAGATCACTCCTCAGAACCTGACTGGAAATTTATTGTAGGCTTCACATGTAGCTATTATTACAAGTGCAAAAGTTCTCTCAAATTCCCTGCATTCTCTCTCTCTCTCTTTTTTTTTTGAGAGTTTAGCACTCTTTGTTATCATAACTTCTCTGAATGGTGGGTTTTGCCATCTTTTATTACTTTATTTGATATGTATTTGTTTAGATTGCAGTTGATGTGTCTGAGTGTTAACCACAATTGTTCTATGTTTGTCAGATTTGAATTAAATGTTCTCAGGCAAACACAAATTCTCTCCTAGCCTTCTTGATATTATCTTCCTGTGGTGGCTCCCATTCCCATAACAGCCCTTTAGTTTCTGATTTTCCCCCACCTGTCATTGGTAACACTCTGCAGAAAGTTTGGTCTGTTTACAGCTAGGAAGTGTAAAACATTTCTTTTCCACATGGTCTATTGAACTAGTTCTCCAAGGCACTGACAATGTGTCAGTATTAAATCACAAGACTAACTGTCCCAGCTGCCATTAATGTGCAGTTTTCCCACTCCATACTGGATAAAATAAAGTCACCACCTGTTGGTTTATTCTATCTTTGAAGGACTGTACAGTCAATCTGACAAACTACTAATACAAACATTCAATTATTAATCCAAGTCCACTTGCCAGGTTGAACATGTGTATGTAAGTTCACCTACATTTTCATTTTGGGTCCCAAAAGGACTAATGTTCCTTCTTGTTGATATACACATTCTTCCTCCTGGGGAAACCAATGTGATATTCATTCTACATGTTGCCAAAAGTTTCCTTATTATTTACCTCAGATGTCAACCAACTCTCTCTTCCTAAAATGATGTTGGAACAAGTGGTTTCTAGGAGAGGTGTGCACTCTGGGACTATGCTCCAATTGAAATATAATCGATATTCCGAATTTCTTGTAAACAATTTGCAAGTAGCATTAGGTATAGCTTTTATTGCAGCATAGTCATAGAAATAAGATTGTCAGCCCAAAATCTTTCATCTGCCTGCCATACTGCATGTCTTTTGTACACACAAGATCTTTCTCTTCTACACATGGAACCTCCTTTGCACAGAACTGAATAAATGTGTCATCAGAGTCCCTAGCTCTGTTTCAATGTGCTTCCTCCTCATTGTCACTACTACTACTACAGCTTTTAAACACCAACTGTCTAATTGTTTGGCAATTAACAGCTCTTCTTGGAGAAGAGTTTATAAGTAACCAGTTAAATGAATTCCTAAGTAAAGTGGAGTTTGATGGATTGTTACAAAATTGTTTAGTAAAAAGTCATTGATATTTAACTATAGATACCCCAGAATCAAGTTATCAAACTGGTAGTACAATAAATGCAAGTGGTAGTATTACTCGCGTCCCATTGCTAATTTATAATAAAAGTGAAAATCTCCCTATTTCTCATGAACCAGTGAACATTACTTCTGAAATTACTAATCCCATGTGCACTAGTAACATTGCTGCAAAAGTTGATGTATGTGGGGTTCAAATGCAAGGAATGATTATCCCACATGTTTAACAGTTCCACAAAATAGTCTAACATTGGAACTGCCTTCAACTAAGAGGCCCCTTCTTTACCCTCTGTGGCTGCCCAGCCCTCAACAGATAAAACTACTGCTTAAGGAGGGATAAGTTCTATTGGATTTGTTTCATTATCAGCAGTAGACAATTCCTCATATCTATTTGTTAGAAGTATGGGGTTAGCGTTTCAGTCATTTGCCACATAAAACTTCCCAATGAGACAACTATGGATCTTGGTGTGACCCATCAGCCAGATGACTGCTTCATACTGGATCAGGGTTTTCTACAAACCATGTTGACAACAGGAGTAGGAGTTAAGTTCCACTGCACATTTTCAGTAAGGCTGCCCTGTCACTCCATCTCTTGTTCAAAGACAACAGCTGCCAATTTAGCTACCAGCTGTTGACAAACAGCAACCAACAACTCGATGACAATCCTGCTGTGGCCATAATCCCCATTCATATCTACTAATGAACCTAGGATTTACAAATGTAAAAAGAGAGGTAGAGAAACAAAGACAAAAACGAGTAATGCTTTCTATTATACCAGATATGGTGCAACACATGCCTTACTGTGCAGGCATTGTGGATACACTACAGTCACTTGATAGTTCACATTTCCAGTCCACACCAGTCATTGTTAATTGGAAGGTTATGCTAAATGGACTAAGTAACAGAATGTACTTTCTAGCTTATTCGAAATAAACTTTATTTGAATAACAGGGACATAAATATGCACTAACTTGACAATTAACACTTGCTCATTGACTTTAGGAAAGCAAGTTATCACTTGGCATGCTCCAAAAATATCATGTAAACACTGACTTTCCTAAATGCACTGAAATGCTAAATGGGTTAAGCCCACAAGTTTTATAATATTTCTACTTTTAGCAATCATTTTACTGTTCAATATTGACCCAGTTCACTGTAAAACTGTTTGTGCACTTCAGGTAGGTATTCCATCATATTTCGGAGGTCTCTTGTTCTTCTCTGAAAACAGTCTTTTTGTGCCAGTGACCTCAATGAATCTGATCGTTTTGAAATCTTCACTTTGCCACCAATTTTTCAACACCCTTATCATTTCCCAGCTATCTGTGTCATCAAATGAAACAGTGGAAACTCCAAGTTGGAGTATTAATAATGTTAGAAAGTATAGGTTGCTACTCACTGTAAAGTGACCCAATGAGTAGCAGATACACAACAAAAAGAACGGTACGGGTGTAGCAGTTTTAATATTTAAGACAGAAATTATGTTAACTTTCTATGTGCTAATAATCATATCAGCTGCTTGCTAAAAGTGCATAGAATAACTATCTTTTGTCTGAACAACTTTAAATGATTGCTTATTGTGAGCTTTAGCTTTGGTGTTCATTACATCATCAGGAAAAAAAATACTTCCTCTCATTTTCTCACACTTTCTTTTAGAGTTACGAGTTTTTCTGTTACTTTCCTTTGCTGAATTATTCATATTGTTTTCATTATTCATTGTACCAGCAATGAAAACACACAAGAGACAGGCTAAAAATGCTAGGAGCAAGTGGAAATGTAAAGACTTTAGTGCAACACAATTTGAACTGTCTCGGAGTGGCCTGAGGACCAGTTTTCTAACTTGACAGGCCCATCTGCGAGCCCACTGGCATCTCACCGACTGCTGGAGGAGTCACTGATAGCAGACATTGCAAGGTATTGACCTTGTTGTCAGGTGTCAGAGATACAGTATTTCTGCACACTTTAATCAGTGCATAGTGCCATAAGTGTTCCTGTTGATATCATGATCACTGTATGGGTAGTGGGAAGATGTGGATGGGAAAATCAGCTGAAGGTTTACTGTCCATCTCAATTTCTTGTGTCTCTGTGTTCTCTCTGGTGGTCGCGGTGTGGTGCTGATGTTGGAGATGGCTGGGGCTGGTGTTCTGGTCTCCAGGTCTGTGAGGAAGTCAGTAGAGCTGGAAGTGGTAATCAGTGCCATTCCATAAAGAACCAACTTCAACAGTGCTGAACCTGGAAATGTGTGTCTGCCAAGTGTCTGACATTGTATTGAGCTGGCTCTGGGGGCAATGGTGGAAGCCGCTAAGTGTGGACACTGCTGGTTGGCATGTTGTGCTAGCATGATGCGACTGGCATCCTTTGTTAACATTTTTCATCCCCCGGTGGTTGAAATCCATCCTGGGATCGCCCAAAAAGTAAAAGCCCAAACCTCTGGCCCCAACAAGTAACAGGGCTGATGATTGGCCTGTTGCAGGCATGTTGTACATCTCAAGAGATCCACAGGGTCTAGTGTCAGCAGCCATGCATCAGTTCTGCCAGAGTGCACCCCCTATATTGGTGTGGTACTATAAGAGGCCTGGAGTTAGGTCAGGAACCCTGGCCTTGAATGCAGGTAACAGCATCTTCCAAATCTGCACATTAAAGTTGAGGATGAACCCTTCAGCTTCACTGCTGCGTGGAGCAGAACCATTGTCAGGTGTGTTACACTGTTCAGAGAGCAAAAATTCTGAAATGTACTGGATAAAACTTGAATGCCATTCTCTGAAACACTTTATTTTGGTGCCCATTCAATGGAGAATATTTTATGCAAGGCATTTATTGAGCCCCTTGCTGTAGTGTTTTATATTTGAACTACATATGGAAACTTTAAAAATGAGTCTATGATGATGAGTCACATCTCTCTGAGAAAGAGACCAGCGAAGTCCACATGGATGCACTCCCATGGGCTCTGTGGCACTGACCAGGCAGGAAGCCATTGCAGGGGTGTTGACTGTGTTGTCGAGCAGGTCTGACAGGATTGGGCTGACCACCCAGCTGTCATCATCATCTGATGTCAACATCAGTATGCCCTGTACTACCTGTGTTTCTGGGGAAAAATAAGTATGGATTTCTGGAAAGGAGTGGGGTGATAGGTATTGTGGCCAGCCATGACAAATGAATTTCATAACTTGTTTGAGAATAAGGTCCTCAGTTGCATCCTTGACAATTATGGATGCAGTGACAGGAAACTCTTGTAAGTGATTTTATAAGGTGTCATATCAGATGTGGGATCTCATTCCATAGGTAGTCTGGAGAGGGCATTGGTGGTAGCATGTTGTCCATTGGCCCATAGTGAACTGAATAACTACTGTTATAAATGTTATTGCTGTGAAAGAGGGTTTTTTGTTTAAGAAAAAGGGCATTTGGGCAGGGAAATCTACATCCACACTCCACAAACCACTGCGAAGTGCATGATAGAGGTTACTTCCCATTGTAGCAGTTATCAGGGTTTCTTTGCATTTCATTCACTTATGGAGTTCAGGGAAAATGACTGTTTAGTTATAGTACACACAGAGCCATTTAATATAATCTTGTCCTCACAATCCATATGGGAGTGATGCAGAGGGAATTGCAGTATATTTCTAGAGTTATTGAGAGGTGGTTTTTAAAACTTTGCAAGTAGGCTTTCTCAGGAGAGTTTTCACCCATCTTCAAGTGTTTGCCAGTACAATCCCTTCAGCTTCTGAATCAACCAACACTGTGACAATTCAAACTGCCCTTCTCTGTATATGTGCAATATCCCTTATTAGTCCTATTTGGTACAGATCCCTCACACTTGAGCAGTATCCTAGGATGGGCCACATGAGTGGTTTGCAAGCAATCTCCTGTATAGATGGACTACATTTCCTTCGTTTTCTACCAAGAAACCGAAGATTCCCACCTGCTATACCTATGTCCGAGCCTATGTGCTTGTTCCATTTCATATCCCTATTAAGTGTTGCAGATACTTGTATGAGTTGACCAATTCCAGTTGTGGTTCACAGATACTATAATCACAGGGTACTATGTTTTTTTACATTTTGTGAAGTAAACAACTCTACATTTTGGAACATTTAAGGCAAGTTGCCAATCTTTGAACCACTTTGAAATCTTATCTAGATTTGACTGAATTTATGAACTTGTAGCATGCTGCAAGGGAAAAATAGGTCTGCAATGTGTCTTATAATTGAAATAAATGATTGTAGCTCCATCATAAGTTGCACTGAGAAGTGTCTGTTTTTTTAATTTTTTGATGGTGATTAGTTTCAGACACCTGTGTCCATTTTCAAACAATCCATGCTGTAAGTGTGACAAATACAGGTGATAGCCCATTTAGAGAAACAGCCCTTGCAGTAATCAAAGTGATATATGGCCAACTTAATAACTGCAGATTGCTGTTGTTAAATCAGCAAATTGCTGTTGTTAAGTCAGCTGCATATCACTTTGATTACTGCAGGGGCGGTTTGTGTACGTTGGCTATTGCCTGTACAGGGTTATTACAAATGATTGAAGCGATTTCACAGCTCTACAATAACTTTATTATTTGAGATATTTTCACAATGCTTTGCACACATACAAAAACTCAAAAAGTTTTTTTAGGCATTCACAAATGTTCGATATGTGCCCCTTTAGTGATTCAGCAGACATCAAGCCGATAATCAAGTTCCTCCCACACTCGGCGCAGCATGTCCCCATCAATGAGTTCGAAAGCGTCGTTGATGCGAGCTCGCAGTTCTGGCACGTTTCTTGGTAGAGGAGGTTTAAACACTGAATCTTTCACATAACCCCACAGAAAGAAATCGCATGGGGTTAAGTCGGGAGAGCATGGAGGCCATGACATGAATTGCTGATCATGATCTCCACCACGACCGATCCATCGGTTTTCCAATCTCCTGTTTAAGAAATGCCGAACATCATGATGGAAGTGCGGTGGAGCACCATCCTGTTGAAAGACGAAGTCGGCGCTGTCAGTCTCCAGTTGTGGCATGAGCCAATTTTCCAGCATGTCCAGATACACGTGTCCTGCAACACATTTTTCACAGAAGAAAAAGGGGCTGTAAACTTTAAACCGTGAGACTGCAAAAAACACATTAACTTTTGGTGAATTGTGAATTTGCTACACGAATGCGTGAGGATTCTCTACCGCCCAGATTCGCACATTGTGTCTGTTCACTTCACCATTAAGAAAAAATGTTGCTTCATCACTGAAAACAAGTTTCGCACTGAACGCATCCTCTTCCATGAGCTGTTGCAACCGCGCCGAAAATTCAAAGCGTTTGACTTTGTCATCGGGTGTCAGGGCTTGTAGCAATTGTAAACAGTAAGGCTTCAACTTTAGCCTTTTCCGTAAGATTTTCCAAACCGTCGGCTGTGGTATGTTTAGCTCCCTGCTTGCTGTATTCGTCGACTTCTGCGGGCTACGCGTGAAACTTGCCCGCATGCGTTCAACCATTTCTTCGCTCACTGCAGGCCGACCCGTTGATTTCCCCTTACAGAGGCATCCAGAAGCTTTGAACTGCGCATACCATTGCCGAATGGAGTTAGCAGTTGGTGGATCTTTGTTGAACTTTGTCCTGAAGTGTCGTTGCACTGTTATGACTGACTGATGTGAGTGCATTTCAAGCACGACATACGCTTTCTCGGCTCCTGTCGCTATTTTGTCTCACTGCGCTCTCGAGCGCTCTGGCGGCAGAAACCTGAAGTGTGGCTTCAGCCGAACAAAACTTTATGAGTTTTTCTACGTATCTGTAGTGTGTCGTGACCATATGTCAATGAATGGAGCTACAGTGAATTTATGAAATCACTTCAATCATTTGTAATAGCCCTGTATTTGTCACACTTACAGCAAGGATGGTTTGAAAATGGACACAGGTGTCTGAAACTAGTCACCATCAAGAAATAAGAAATAGACACTTCTCAATGTAACTCATGACAGAGCTACAACCATTTATTGCTGTATGACTGAATATTTGTGCTGCTTTCTTCAGACAGTACTTCATTACAGATAACTGCATCATCCACAAAAATTCTGGGGTTACTATTAATATTGTCTGCAAGGTCATTAATGTACTATGTGAACAGCAAGGGTTTCAACACACTCCCCTGGCTCACACCTGAGATAACTGCTCCATCCTCTCCACAAAAAAATCCTCAATCCAGTCATAAATTTTACTTGATAACTGATACTATCATACTTTTGATAATAAGTGTAGACGTGACACTGAGTCAACACTTTTTTAAAAATCCAGAAACACAGCTTCTACCTGACTGCCTTCATCTATGGCTTTCACGGTGCCATGTGATAAAAGTGCAAGTTGGGCTTCACGTGATCATGTTTTCGGAATCCGTGCTGGTTGTCCTGGAGGTCATTCTGTTTGAGGTACCTCATTAAGTTTGAGCACAGTCTATGTTACAATTTTCTACAATTCTTGAATGTCAAGAGTGTATCATGGCTTCACAGCAAACGTACTCCGCATGCAGACTGTGAGCGCAGGCCTGCAAGCAGCGAGTATTCTATCCCCTCCATCATCACAGAGCATAGGGTGGAGAGCCCTGTGGAGATGTGTAAATGAGGAAATTGATCATGAGGGAAATGCTGGGAGAAATCTAGACTGTCTTCATACTCCATGTCATGAATTGCATAAAGCTGCAGATCAGCACAAATTGGCTACTGGAAGCTTTTTCATTTCCCATTCAGTTGCACTATAAAAATGTCATGTGACTAGGGCCTCCCATTGGGTAGACCGTTCGCCGAGTGCAAGTCTTTCGACTTGACGCCACTTTAGCGACTTGCGCGTCGATGGGGATGAAATGATGATGATTAGGACAACACAACACCCAGTCCCTGAGCAGAGAAAATCTCCGACCCAGCCGGGAATCAAACCCGGGCCCTGAGGATTGACATTCTCTGTTGCGCTGACCACTCAGCTACTGGGGGGCGGACAGTTGCACTATGAATCATGTCTTTCTTTTTCTCCAAACATGACTCGTGCTCCATCTGTAGACATATAAACTAATAAATTAGATGACAAACCTACATTTTCTACAACATTACTATGAATGTCACATCCAGTTTTGTGTCTACAATATGTACACTGAGGAATATGTAGCAAACTCTTTACAAAGATTCTGCAAGCTCTGAACGTCATTTGTTGTAACCCACATGAGTTGTATGATTGTCATGTTTGATAACAGCACCACACAAATCTTTTCTACCAGAAGTGGACATAAATGTTCAGCTGCTGCTGCCAGTATTCTTTTATTAACTGACCATCCGTGAATGGTTGTAAGGACTTTGCTAAAAGTACTGCAATTTTTGCATCTCATCTGAACTGCACACTCACTTAATATTTCTTCCCCTTCTTCGGCCTCTTCAGAGAGCTTCCTTTTTAGTTTTAAAATCTCTTGTACAGGCTCAAGTCCTTCACATTTTCTGCTTCTATAATCTTTGATATGGTAAGACAGGTAGTGTCTTTGTAAATTGATGTTCCTGAAAGTAATCAATGTCTTGCAGTACACCAAACATTTTCTGAAGCCATATTTTCATGTAAAAAGATACAACTCCTCATAATGTGAACTGAAGTGTGAAGACAATGTTAGTGTTATCCAGTGCTGACTCATCACTGTTGTTATTAGGTGTCATTGCTGTCAAAACTGCCATCTCCTATTTCACAGTTGGTGCTACTCCTGTGTTGCCAAGTCCAGATGATGTGTGCACATTTCCCTCACACACCTCCATGCTGTTACTGCTCAGCTCATGAGCAAGAGCATGAGCAGTCAGGAGTGCTCATGCTCAAACTCAATGCCTTGTTAAGCCCTAATACAGATGGTAGTTTTGTCAACAACTTCTGGTAACCATGCAGATGGGTGTGATCTGTGCTTCCTTCCAACCACTGGTCATTATTTTCCATTTGAGGGATCTATGCTACAGTTGAAACAGCAGCAAACTCAGATGCAAATTTGGTACAAACTCTGATAGGGATTCAATTGGACTAAGGAGTATTTTTAAATGTCAGCTGCTTCTCAGAAACAGTAACACTAATATCTATATTGCTCATCTTTTCAGTGATGAGAGAATTTCAATCCCTGTCATGTCCATTAGTGTTTGGACACCAACTTTGGAATCACTAACAGCATTCACATATTGTGAGAGCCCAAGAGCTTGTCTTTCATTAATGATCAGTTGTCTACGGCTGCAGTATCAGATAGCTTCCTAGGCGTCAATGCTGAGTTATCAAGTTGCACAATGGAGTTTAAGGAATATGATAAGTTATGAGGGGCCCTAAGCACCGTGTCCTGAGTGGGTCTCACTTAACTTTCTATTAATTCTGCCTCATGGTGGGGAATGGTTCATTAACTATGAAAGGAAAAGCAAGGAGTGCAATATATTGATGATTTATTTTATAACTGACATAACAAAAATTAAAGCAATGTAGCACTTGTTACAAATGTTTCACTGAAAACAAGTAGTACATTGGTGATTAAAATTAATTATTTTAACTAATTGTTGGCAAGGTTCTGAGTGGGATGCGAGTAGTAAACTGATCACTCCAAGTGTCGATCATTGTTATCCTATTATGTAGTTAAACACCAAGTACCCAGAAATAGAACAAAGTTACTGATGGAGGGTTCCAGAATTTCACAAATTTACTGTGTTCATGTGCCAATTCTGCCCTACCATGCTGTTGCTGCACCGTGTTCCTACAATTGTCAAAGGTGACAGTCACCAAACTAAAATAGCACCAGCTCAAAGGTGGCTGCAACTACAAGTCGATATATAGAAGGCAGTTTACAGATGAATCCATGTCAGTAGTCAAAAGGCACCCTCTGTCTCTCCTCAGAGACTAAATCCCCAGTGTAGTGTCCTCTCCAGAGCACCAAGCCTAAGTTTTCCTTTCTCTTTAGTATATGAAGCTTAAGTGTCCCGAAAACACAACTCCCCTCATACTGGTGGCTGTTTTCCACGCATCTAAAGATTTTCCGTGAACTGCTAAATTTACAGCCAACACTGGCCAATACTAAATTTTTTTGTAATGGTTGCAGATCTCCCTTGAGAGGCTCCATAAAATTATTTCTCCAATTAATGGGCTTCCCACCCCCTTCCATCTAAAAAGTGGAACACAGAACCTATGTCACAGGCTGCCGTCCAATGAGTGCTACTGTCATTGCCACTGGCACATTTACACCACCTTGGGAAAACAAAAAGAAAAAAACTGTTCAACTTCTCTTGTTGTTGGCTTGGCAGGTCACCAGCTTCATGATGATAACCAATGCTAGGTGATGTTTTGGTACACTTTCTAAAGGTGTTATCTGTGGCTGGAGACTCTTCTTTTGCAAACTTAGTGATGCTGACAATATTTCTACAAAGTCCCCACTGGGAAAGTTTTTCATGTCAGCCTGGGGGCATGTGCTATGGCCAGCAAGCTAAACTGAGAGACCTGTGGGTGTGTTGCGTTTTAACACAGCAGCAGAGTTTTGGTAGGTTGTTCCTGTGGCTGTCGAGGTCCTGTTAATTGGAACCTTGTTGGCAGCATCATGGCCACCCACAACCCAGTCCACAATATATCCATCCTTCTGCTACCTACCTACTGAGCGAGGTGGCGCAGTCGCTAGCACTCTGGACTCGCATTCGGGAGGACAATGGTTCAATCCCACATCTGGCCATCCCGATTTAGGTTTTCTGTGATTTTTCTAAATCACCCCAGGCAAATGCCAGGATAGTTCCTTTGAAAGGGCAAGGCCAACTTCCTTCCACATCCTTCTCTAATCTAATGAGACTGATGACCTCACTGTCTCGTCTCCTCCCCCAAACAACCCAAGCCATCCCTCCTACCTACCTAGACGTAAGTGCGCTCTCTGGTCTGAAAGGAAGCAACCTTCCCTGTCCCTCAGATCACATTCTCCCTCAAGTGTGCTGTCGCCCCCAATAGCCTGTTGTCTATGTCAGCAGACAATTACTACAGCATGCAGGAAATCAAATCAGATTGTAAAAAGCACAGAATATTAGTAGCGCCATTGCAAGCACTGTCATAACCTTCATTCACATTCCAATTCTGATTATAGAATCTCATTGTCATTAATTCATCCCATCATCTCATACATGAATCATGAATGAGTAGTGCCCAGCTGGAATGACTAGCCACCTCTCATCACCCCCCCCCCCTCCCCCCCCCCCCCACACACACACACCCCTCACAGTTCAAATTTTGTGCAAGGGATATCATACTCAAAACTTGGTCATGTGGCATCTTAAAAGCTAAATTTTGCAGCTCCTAACTTTCTCAAGATTCACTGGTAATAATGTCATACACATGAATGGTGGGAAAGAGGAGAAAGGGTGAACCGTAATGTCCTTGCCAACCCACAAACACATATATACATGCAAATGATCTACTCACGTCATTGAGACCCACCCTTTTCTTTCACACTAATAACTGTGCATGGTGCTGAAGGCAGATTACTTGATGTTGCAGAGGGCACTATCATCATGCAGAAATCTAAATAACAAACAAAATGATGCCCAGTTCTTTGACAAACACATTCACACCATAATGGAAGGAAAAATCTGGATTACAACATATTTATATATTCTACTGCCTCCAAGCAATTGGTGGTCTTAAGAATCATGACTCCTTCATCTGATCCATCAGATCAAATGTTGGTAACATATAAGATCCAGCCCAGCTTACTTACAGATTATCTTACATGTTCATCTTCATATTCATCACACCAATATATATCTAATTACACAGAAAATAACACCAGTACAGAAATTACTCTTACTTAATCAAAATACAAAAATACAGCATTAAAACCAACATGCAGAAAATGAAATACAGCATCAGATCAGCACTTCATTAGTGTCTGTGGTAATATTAGAGACCAAAATTAAGCTAACAATATATATGCAATAACAAGGCATCATACTAAATGTTCCATATTTTGCACAATCAAAAATAATAAAAACAACAAGTAAGCACTGTGTAAGTATTTGTAGTAAGAATAGTGCCTAAAAGGTAAGAGAGAAACATAAATACAAATGCAAGAACATCTCATCATCCTCAATGTTTTACATTTTGCCCCAGCAAAAATTTAATCAACGCAGGCCCTACAGGATCATTCTGGTTGGGGTAGGCTGTGGTGTAAGCCTATATTGATAATCATATACTTCAAGTGTTTTATACTAATACATAAATATTATCATAATCTGAATAAAAATACCTATGACATTTCTAATTACTAATTATGCCAATGTTGATATCATAATATAAGTGTCTGTGCATCTTGGGTAAAGAATTAATGTAGATAAAATGTGGTAAATGAGTGGAGAAGTGAGATTTTGACATGCATAGACACAGTATATTACAATACACTATAAATACAATATGATTCAGGTCATAAGTTCCATAGAAATTTGTAACCACCCTATCAACAAATAGATCATAGTAATCTCTCTTCATGTCGTATGAGTTGCACTTGTGTTTGTCACATAGTAGTTATACTATCTTCACTTTCACTCATGAGTACAATCATTTGGCGCTGGCACTCAAATTCATATGGAGGCAAAGTTTGAGAGCAGAGCAGGGTCCCACCCCTCGTTATTAGCTGTGCTCCTCATATCTAGTCTTCTTGGGAGAATGGGCATGAGGGAGTCATTCTTTCTTGAAGGTCATGGCCCATCTACGAGTCAGATTTTCACCATCTCACACGACAGCAACATGGGAAGTGAGTATGTCATGGGTGGCAGTACGCATTCTGATTTTTTTTTCTGCACCTGAGTGGCCTTGTGAGGACTGGGATTTGGCAAGGTATTGTCCCTTGTGTAGTGCATCTGTACGTGGAGTCCATCTACATTCTGTGGTTTGGATGTGTACTGTGTAAACACTGGAAGGTGCATAGTGGTTCACAGAAGATTTAAAGATGTGTTAATAGCAAGAGTAGTGCTATCTGGTGTGGTATAACTACTTGTGTATACATGGGGCAGAATATGTGTTGCTGTTCAAAGCTGCATTTCAGGGCTGAAAGCAAGGGCTTACTTCTCACATGGAGAAAATTAACCATGGGTCTATATCCCACGGCACAGTGCTGCTATGAGTTGTAGCACGGTCAGTTCACCATCCTCTGAAAAGGAATGGTATGTACTGTTCTCCTGCAGGGAAGCCTTAACATTGTACCATCCTGCCATGGCGTACTGGTGTCAGCTTGTGATGCATGCCAACACTGTGTTTTGGTGTGTTCATTTGTTTGATCAGCTAAGCTGCCAATGTGGGCATGTCCTGCTCTGCTCCAAAGGGTATTCCACACTCGCTGTGTTGTAATGCGGACACCATTGATCCCCTTGAAGTGTGTGCTGGACAATGGGGCAGCTGACTGCCCACATTCCTCTGCTCACAGCCACCCCCCTGTGAGGCCGTTAGCTGGTCCCCAATTTGCCTCATGCCTGTTACTGCCACTTCATCAATGTAATGTCAATTGCTCTTTCTCACCATCCCATATCTTCACACACACACACACACACACACACACACACACACACACACACTCTCTCTCTCTCTCTCTCTCTCTCTCTCTCTCTCTCTCTCTCTCTCTCTCTCTCTTTCCTCCTTTCTATTACATTATCCAAGCTTGACTTCCTCCTTTATGTGAAATTTAATAATTTATATCTTATGTATCTTCTTATAATTGAGCATATTTTTAGCAGTGTTACATCAGCAGTTAGTATTGTTTTTAATGGTTAATAGAACATGCTGTTGTGGAGCCTGTCCTTTACATGCATGTAACCTGTCCTTTGTGCTCCCCACATTAATTCTCCTACACATTTACATTCTAGTTAATTATTATCTAGCCCAAAAGAGAAGAGAAGATGCCATCATTTGTCACAAGTTAACCCACATTTCCAAGCATGGACTTTCTCTTCTGTTTGCTTATTTCCATACTTCCTCATCTTCTTTGTATCTTTTCATTCCTTTCATCATTCCACAATTCCCACGCTACCAGGTGTACCATGTATGCAGTTGTCCCCTTGTCATCATTGTTATTCCAGCATGACTGCTTTGTACCTGTGAACATTTTACAAAGCAGAACGATAACATAACATAACCTCTTAATCAACAGTATTACATCTTGCCTTTATGTTGTGTAGCCTGGTGGGATACCATCTTTTTTTCCTTCACTGGTTAAATGCACAGATGATGTCTGCGGTCAGTTATTCTTGTTTTCCTTACATTCTTCCATAGTTGTTCGTGGAGTTGTACACAGTGCATATTCTTTTTCAGTATTTATCAGCTTTCCATTCTCTCTTCACAGTGGGTGTTGCCATTGTCCATTTACCTTCATCACAATCAAGTTTATTCCCTTGTCAGATGTGCACTACTAGTCGACTATCATTTTGCCCTTCACCTTCTTGATTACTTTTAAGGTAAAACATTTGCTCTCTAATCTTCCACAAATGTCCGGACACTGTCACCCCCTTTCTTCCACAATATATAAAAAAATATACCACATTCATTCTGAATGTAAGCCATCATATACAACTGCAGAAATTATGTCCCAATTGTCACGCAGTGTGAGCATCTTCTATTCCCCTCAGGAGTGCTCAGTCTCTCTTTCATTTACTAAGGCATAAAAACCAAATACAAGTTTTCTGGAAGTTGTGTGTATTCCTGCATGCCCTAGTACTCCATATCCTCTCATAATGTACCTTCCTCCCTTCTATTGGGTCTTATAGGGCTCCTTGCAAAACATATGCACGTGACTAATATTCATCATTCTTGTTAATGCAATCCCCACCCTCATCCTTTCATAGCGAAACAGATAATGTTTAATGTATCTCCTTCCAATTATGATATACAGCTCGGAGTGCCATGTAATTAAAAAGGCAGAGCTGAGAAAGTTACAAGCATGCAAAATGAAGTTTCCGTGATCAGCCGTGTAGAAGGCTAGAAAAGATAAAATAAGAAATGAAGACATAAGAGGAAAGATGCAAGTGGATATTTAAATGACCAAGAGACTGAGCACTGCATGGCTCAAATGGTTTAGACACATGAAGAAGATAAAGGATACCGGTAACCACCTGCCAAAACAGCACTTGGATAGACAGATGCAGGGCAAAAGACCTATAGGATGACCCGGAAGAAGATGCCTGGATCGAATCGAGGAAGATCTAAAGACTACTGAAGAAACCTGGGAAATAATATCAAGACAAGAAGTATATGGAGATAGAGCAAAATGAAGGTAAATTGTTCATAAACATGGTACCTGGCTCGCTGGAATGGTACAACGACAACGACTGTGGTGTTGTTGATGATGATGATGATGATGATGATGATGATGATGATGATGATATATCCCAATCTGAACATTGTACTCCCATGTTGCCTTCTTCTTTTCACATGCCTACATTTACTCCCAATAATATATGTAAGTGTAGTGTCTGTTCTGTCAGACATGTCTAACAGAACAGATGCCACATACACTAGTTGTGTGAGAAAAGAAATGAGACTGAGTTTAAAAAAATTCAAGAATAATGTTTCCTTCAAAGTAGTTCCCTTTGGCAGCTATATGCC
Source organism: Schistocerca piceifrons (assembly GCF_021461385.2). NCBI lineage: Eukaryota > Metazoa > Arthropoda > Insecta > Orthoptera > Acrididae > Schistocerca > Schistocerca piceifrons. Next base: position 337,179,248 of record NC_060149.1, read on the forward strand.
GGCAGAGTAGTTGCTCCCAGTCTTGGTAACAGTGCTGAAAGGCTTCAACTAATAGGGCATAACATGTCACATTCTTTTGAAGGTTTCCTAGAGTCCAAAATGAGGTGCTTTTAAGACGTTTTTCAATTTTGGGAAAAGAAAAAAGGTCACAAGGACTCGGATCACCTGAATAGGAAGAGGGGGAGAGGGGAGTGGGTGCCATGGAACAACAGGATTGCCCGTGTGACACAGGGCATTGTCATGATGCAGCATCCACTTGTCTGAAATGTCTGGGTGCAGTCTGCACATTGTACTCACATGTTGCCTTCTTCTTTTCACATGCCTACATTTACTCCCAATAATATAAGTAAGTGTGGTGTCTGTTCTGTCAGGCATGTCTAACAGAACAGACGCCACATACGCTAGTTGTGTGAGAAAAGAAATGAGACTGAGTTTAAAAAAATTCAAGAATAATGTTTCCTTCAAAGTAGTACCCTTTGGCGGCTATATGCCGGCAGAGTAGTTGTTCTCAGTCTTGGTAACAGTGCTGAAAGGCTTCAACTAATAGGGTATAACATGTCACTCACATTCTTTTGAAGGTTCCCTAGAGTCCAAAATGAGGTGCTTTTAAGACGTTTTTTCAATTTTGGGAAAAGAAAAAAGGTCACAAGGACTTGGGTCACGCGAATAGGAAGAGGGAGAGGGGGGTGTGGGTGCCATGGAACAACAGGACTGCCCGTGTGACACAGGGCATTGTCATGATGCAGCATCCACTTGTCTGAAATGTCTGGGTGCAGTCAATGCACCATTTTCTTGACTTTTGAAGGTCACCTTTGTAAAGCACTCGGTTGACAGTTTACCTGGGAGAAACAAATTCTTTGAGCACAGTACCCCTACTGCGGAAAAAGCAAATTGTCATTATTTTGGCCTGTGATTTGCTCATGCAAGATATTTTCTTTTGAGGAGATGTCTGAGTGTGCCAGTCCTGACATTGCCACTTTATCTCGGGTTCATACTCAAAAAGCCAGACTTCACCACCTGTGATCACATGACTGAACAATTCGTGGTCACTGGCAATCCTATCAATAAAATCAACACACTCATTTCTTCGATTGCTCATCTGCTCATTTGTGAGATTTTTCGGCACCATTTTGGCACAGATGTTTCGCTTGTGGAAAACTTCGGTCAAAATTTGATGTATTGCGAAAGTGTTTAAATTAAACAGGTTACCCATCATCCTTATTGTACGACGCGGGACAACCGGGAGATCCGGGAAAAACCCAGGAATTTTTTCATCCGGAAGAAAACCGTGAAAAACCCGGGAATTTTTTAGAATTCCGTGAATTTTTTTTGTTTTAGTTTTCTGTTAAATTTTTGTAATTTTGACTGTTAAGAAACAACACTCTAACAATGGATATTACTGTATCCCGCTACTGCAGAATAATATTGCAGCGATAAAACATGAACGAGAGGAAGAAAACCAAAATAAAACTTAAGTTGCTATGGAAAGAGTCATATATAACAAAACAAAGTGCTCATACAAGCGTCTGTCAACAGCAAAATGTGTCGAAGGCTTTAGGAAGACTGTGCAATGCTTCATAACAACAAATTGCCTCCGATGAGCTTGACGTCAAAACTGCTTACATTTGATTCGTTTGAGGAGTTGCGCGCGGGCTCATGAGTATGCCAATTGCTGTCTGTTTATGTGGTTGACTGGGTTGCGGAATGTGTCGAAGGCTTTAGGAAGACTGTGCAATGCTTCATAACAACAAATTGCCTCCGATGAGCTTGACGTCAAAACTGCTTACATTTGATTCGTTTGAGGAGTTGCGCGCGGGCTCATGAGTATGCCAATTGCTGTCTGTTTATGTGGTTGACTGGGTTTGCGAATGACCAGCGAAATCCATAGATTCAGACTACCAGAGTGGAAAAAAAAGGCTAACAGGAATAATAGGTAAGAAAGATTACGTATTATCTTCTCGGTGTATCCAAGAAAATGGAATTTTGATATAAAATTTTTGGCCAGACCGCTACACTAGTAACGGCCAGTTGTACAGGCCCCGGTAACAGCCGCCTAAGTTCTATTCTGGGAGTAAGCGGAAAACGCGTTGTACGAACTCGTAATAAAGCCTAACCGGAGAATAAACGCGGTATAACTAAGCCGTTGATCCTGGCAGGGTTAGTGATGTTAACCGGAGAATAAATTTTGACACTAGCAGGAATAGTTACAGAATTAGTGATGACAAGACTGTTTGTTAGAACGAGGAAGGAGAAGAAACGGAGACATCACACAAATTATGGAAGAATATGGCGATTCCAAATTTATATAAAAATTTCGTACTACTACTTTTCGGCCTCATGCTTGAGAAACTGGAGTGTATGAATGAAATAAACTATTTCCGAATATAAAGTTTTTTGCTTGTAGTAGGCCTAATATGCATTTGATACTGGTACTTTGTGAATTATTTTCTGTCGTGTGAAAAAGTGACCGTTTTGTGCCAAAACAGTATCGTTTATTTGGTGTGTGTTACAATATTTCTGCAATATTAGACAAGCCTGTTTCGTTTTCTCCAGCAGACAGTGACAAAATACACGTAATTTTTTTTTTTTTTTTTTTTTTTTTTTTTGCAACACGTTTGATGAGATAATAGATTCTTTCGCAGAAAGGAAAGCACGCCATGTAAAGCTTTAGCAAACTTAGAGAGAAAAAAAATTCTAGGACTTAAGGATTGAAGAAATGTGTACTGTCTTGCTTTTCACTTGTCTTTATTGGTTTCATGTATCCTATATTTAATTTTATGTTACACAAAAAAGCAAGTTATTAGCTAATAGGCAATAAGGAGTGCAAATTTTCTGTAGATTTCTTGCTCTCCGAGTTACAAATAATCCCATCCAACATTAATTGCGAGGTTTAAAAAAAAAGAAAGAGGGACTGGATGTCAAATTGGCTGACTGGGAGGAGAGGCAGCACAGGGCATATTAATTTCCACTGTCCTGAATATAGTTTGATGGCATCCATTACAAAATATTACACGTTTGAATTCCACAAAACGAAATACAATGACGTGCAATAGAAGAATGCTGTGTGAAGAGGCGTGGCACTGCACTTTGGCACACTTAAGACCAAAGAACATGTCTTAGATTTTCTCGAACATTTATGCTTTGTGTATCAGACTGTTCAGAAAGATAGGCGCTACAAAATGAACATATTTCTGAAAAGCCGATTTTTTTTTTAAATTTTTGGCATCCTACCTCCAATGCTCGAGGTAGAAAGGGGGCACCACTATCTACACTCATGCTCATAAATTAAGGATAATTGCAGAGTGTGGTGCCACACAATGTGGCACTTCACAAAACTGGCGCTAATAGCATGTGTACCTAGGGAACACACACGACACAGATCTGTAAGTCTACGGTGTTGGTGATAAGTTGAGAAAATCATCCCGAAAAAAACGTGCTACAAATCGCCACTGTTTCCTGCGCATGTACCCTAACGTCAATATGGGATGTGATCACCATGCACACGTACACAGGCCGCACAATGGGTTGGCGTACTCTGGAGCAGGTGGTCGAGCAGCTGCTGGGGTATAGCCTCCCATTCTTGCACCAGTGCCTGTCAGAGCTCCTGAAGTGTCATAGGGGTTTGAAAACGTACAGCGATACGTCGACTGAGAGCATCCCACACGTTGCTCGATGGGGTTTAGGTCTGGAGAACAGGCAGGCCATTCCATTCACCTGATACTTCTGTTTCAAGGTACTCCTCCACGATGGCAGCTCGGTGGGGCCGTGCATTATCATCCATCAGGAGGAAGGTGGGACCCACTGCACCCCTGAAAAGTAATAAACCATGTCTGTTCAGTCGCCTGTAGACTGTGTGTCTTGAGACAACTGTTCCAGTGGCTGCAGTAAGGTCTCGAGAAAGGCTACCTGCAGTGCTCCGTGGCCATCTGCGGGCACTGATGGTGAGATATCAGTCTTCTTGTGGTGTTGTACAGTGTTGTCTTCCCGTACTGTAGCGCCTGGACACGTTTCCTGTCTGCTGGAATCGTTGCCATAATCTTGAGATCACACTTTGTGGCACACGGAGGGCTCGTGCTACAACCTGCTGTGTTTGACCAGCCTCCGTCGCCCTAGTCTTCTACACCTCTTAACGTCATAAATATGTGTTCTTTGAGCCATTTTCAACACACAGTCGCCATTAGCACGTCTGAAAACGTCTGTACACTTACTCGCTGCACCGTACTCTGACACGAACCAACACACCTCTGCGTATGTGGACTGCTGCCAGCGCCACGGTGCGACGACCGCATGGTGATTTAAACCCGCAAACCACCCACCAGAGCGTTGTTTCACCATGTATCAGCATTATCCTTAATTTATGAGCATGAGTGTAGTATTGCCGCGGTTCGGAAAGTCGTTGATCCGGTGCTGATGCACAGATCAGTCTCAGTTGTGGTGGGGAGGTGGATAGTCTCCACGTGACCCATGTTTACGTTTAGTGAATTTGCTGTTTCCTCTTCGTTTATTGCTCTCATGTCAAATAAAAAAACCGGATTTCTGTGGCCTGGAGCTATCAAGTGAATTAAAATACATCCACATAATTGCGGAAGGCTAAAATACGTTGTTAGTTTCAGATTTTATTTCCACCTTTCTGACAGGCAAGCATTAATAGCTTTGCAGAACAATGAAGTTAGTTTTGTCGGTTTGCTAAAGAAATTTGACTTTTATTAATCTTTTCCGCTGCGGTAGTCAATTTATTTGAAACAAAGTGTTTAATTCCACACTATTTACAAGTTTCAACTTTTCGCTGCATTTCAAAAGTGCATCTTTTCATCTTCTAGCACGTATGGCATTATGCCATAATAAAGAATCAAACAAAAAATAATTCAGTGCTCGTACTCTTAAGAAAATTTACATCCGAATCTGGACATAAGAATATGCACTGTAAGCTGAATTATGCATTTTAGTATGATTCACGAAATTCCGATGCTCTTGAAGTATCCTCTGATGTCTTGTTTCTTTCATGACATAATGTAAGATCTTTTAATGTTTTACACGTACAAACATACGGGCTTCCTGCGTCATCGTAGCTGCACAAACGCGGTGACGCCTGTTATCTGGTGCTCTCTGGCAACTGATGAAATGAACCTATTTCTCACAGGTTGCGGGAAAATATTGCGAATGGTTGTTTCAAAAGCCTTACTTTCAAAGTAAATTTCCTTTTATGCAAGCTGAACTATGTGCGAGAATGTGCGATGAATTTCTTAAATCACAGAGCGTTTGTCTCATTTAAAAATCAACTCTAAGGACGACCATTTAGAAAAATTTCGAGCCCAGGAGATCAGACACCTATGTGGTTATTAAAAATTTTACTGTCTCATTTGTGTGATGTATCTTAAACTGTAACATGCGCAAAAAAGATCAATATTATATGTGAAAGCTTTGCTTTTTTGCTTTTCTTGTGGCAACACTATGTATATTAATTTGAACCATTAACGTCTCCAATTTGCGTATACGTGCTACTTAACAGTGATATTGCTATTGGCTGACTACATCACGTGTCCTATGCTGCGAATATCTCCTGTTATCGACTGGTGAGATCACGTAACATGAGCTATGACTGGCTTACAAAAGCGCATGCAGTCTCGATTTCAATGCTTCGGAAAGTAACATGCGGTGTTTGGTGAAATTCGAATTTATACTTTCGTATTACGAAAATATGCAGCGTACATGTTGCTGCACATCAAAGATCTTTCAAAAATGTGTTTTTTTCTAAAGCGCCGGGGAATTCTACGCCTTTGTATAAAACCATAATCATTCAAAGGACTGATAAGTTATACAGTTCCGAGAGAAAATGTACTGTCAGTTAACAGGGAAAAAGCCTGTTTTCACCCAGGAGAAAGTGTATTTTTAACCGGGAAATCTGGGAGAAATCCGGGAAATTTTTTTCCTTGTCCGCGTACACACCCTGCTTATACTTTTAGGAATTTACTAAAGAGCATCGCAATCTCGATTTCAGTGCTTCGGAAAGTAACATGTGGTGTTTGGTGAAATCCAAATATACACTTTCGTAATACGAAAATATGCAGTGTACATGTTGCTGCACATCAAACATCTTTACAAAACGTGTGGTTTTTTTTTTTTTTTTTTTTTTTTTTTGTTATTTGGTTTTCAAAAGGGCTGTGAAATTCTACGACAGTGTATAAAACCATAACGATGCAAAGGATAAGCTTTACTGTTCCGAGGAAAAGTATACTGCCACTTAACACGGAAAAAGTGTATTTTCACCTGGGAGAAAATGTACTTTTAACTGGGGAATCCGGGAATTTTTTTTTTCTTGTCTGCGTATACACCCTGTTGTTAAAAGTTAGTGTGATTTCACAGGAGCATGCACACATTTGTCATTTTCGTCAGTATTTGAAGTTGATGATCCGACAGTGTTTTCGGCCTCCCAAAAATTGTTTGTGCCAATGAAAAACGTGCCTTTGATAAGGAATGTTCCCCGTAGGCCTGTTTCAACTTTTAAAGGATCACACTCATGAATCTCCCAAATTTAAAACAAAACATGGTGGTATAACGTTGCTCTAAATTTTTCTGTTCCATTTGTGTAACACTCAACAAAAACACAATTTCACTGATGGCACTTCAAGAATCACGTGATGGCTGTGTAGAGCTGAAATTTGGACTGAGCAGCTGGAAAGGATGCACGCACTGGTTTACACAAGTAGAACAACACAGCATTACCAGATCGCTCACAGTGTTGTCAGTCTCATTACTTTTCTCACATGTATATACACTGATTAGCCAGAACATTATCACCACCTACGTAACAGCCAATATGTCCACCTTTCACATGGATAACAGATGCAGTGAGTCATGATATGTAAGTAGTGTGGCCTTGGTAGGTTGCTAGAGGGAGTCTGCACCACATCTGCACACACAAGTCACCTAATTCCCGTACATTCTGGGGAGAGGATCGACGAGCTCTGACGCCACATTCAGTCACATCCCATATATGTTCAATAGGATTCAGATCTGGCGAGGTGGGGGCCAGCATATCAATTGGAACTCCCCAATGTTTTCCTCAAACCACTCCATCGCACTCTTGGCTTTGTGACATGGTGCGTTATCCTTTTGAAAAATGCCACTGCTATCGGGAAACATGATCATGAAGGGGTTTACATGGTCTGCAACCAGTGTACGATACTCCTTGTCTGTCTTGGTGCCTTGCACGAGCTCCACTGAGCCCATGGATGCCCATGTGGACATTCCCCAGAGCATAACAGAGCTGCCACCAGCTTATCTCTGTCCCGCAGTACAGGTGTAAAGGAGCTGTTATCCTCGAAGATGACAGATTTGCACTCTCCCAAAGAACGTATCAGGATTTGTCAGACCGTGCAATGCTCTGCCAGTGTGCCAATGTCCAGTGCCAATGGCCACATGCCTATTCCAGTCATAGTCTCTGATGTCGTGGCATTAATATTGACACATGCATGGGTCATCGGCTGTGGAGGTCCATCATTAGGAGTGTTTGGTGCACTGTGTGTTCAGACACACTTGTACTCTGGCCGGCATTAAAGTCTGATGTTAATTCCGCCACTGCTCACCGCCTGCCCTGTTTTACCAGTTTGCCCAACCTATGACATCCGACATCTATAATGAGGGGTGGCTGCTCAACCCCATGACTTCTGGATGTCATTTCTCTTCGGTTTCACCATTTGAAGAAGACACTCATTACATCCCACCTTGAACACCCAATAAGTTGTGCAATTTCTGAAATGCTCATGCCGAGCCTCTGTGCCACCACAATCTGTCCTCCTCAGTCAAACTCAGATCGCCAGCCTTTCCCATTCTGGACGCAGACAGCACGCTCACTGATACTATGCGCACAATGCTTGTGTCTGACTAGCAGTCATTCCACTCCAAGTGACACTGATATTGGCTGAATGGGTTCGTATCGGTAGTAGGTTGGTGGTCATAATGTTCTGGCTGACCAGTGTATAGTAATATGAGAAAGATGGTGTCTGATACCTTCAATGCAGATGCACACCATATCCAAACTCTTGCGGTAGTACAGATAATGTTGGGAGGATTGAGGTTAATGGACAAGGGCGCTACTAACTTGTGATAGGTTGAAAATTTTGGTCAGCTTTGAAGCATGTCTGGATGACCAAGGCAGTTTCGGCAATCACTCATGTTAAGTGGGAGATTTGGGCTCGATTCCTGGTCTGGCACAAATTTTCCACTTTCACCACTGAATTTATTTCAATGCCCGAATTTGGCTGATGTCTTGATTTCCATTATCTTTTACTCCCAATAACTTGTAATATAATTTGAATTACCACATGGTCCCCTGACTTCACTTGAACCTCGTCGATTCTATCCTTACTCTCACCCCAAAGGCCTTGCTCATATTTTATGCCACTCCCTAAAAGGTTTAATATTGCTAATGAGGTGTTTTCCCAAACATATACATATCTTGAACATCTTCACCTCCTTTAACAGTAACTTACGTACATTTTCATGTTCTGTATAATATATGCAGTGTTTCCAAGGTTGCTCACTGGTCACATATTTTTTCTGCCTGTGAAGTTCCCAAGTCACTGTCGAGATGATAGCTGTGCAATCTGGTTTGTACATGGATCAGGACCTTGGAAGTCAATACCTTCTGCCACTTATTGCAGCTGCACCTTTTTACTCTGGTCTCATCTATGATCTGCATTACTATTGTTATTGTGCCTACTGTGACTGTTAATTCATTGTCCATGTGAATTATTCCATAGCCCATGGTTCTGTTGATGAGGCCTATGTTATTCTTTGCTGTTGGCTTATGAATGTTTATTTTTTCTCATGCCGAGTTGCTGTGACACAGTAAAACTACGTCCCTGATCTGTTGGTTGATTCAATCGTTAACTGCCATGATGCAAAAATTCCATTTCTTGCAGTAGATCCTTAAATTCATCTACATTATCACTGCAGAGTCCAATAAGAATGTGTTGGTAATGCCTAGGTAATGTTTGGAAGAAGCATCTGGTCATCTCCTCTGAACTATACAGTACATCCAAAAATTGATTCTTTTTCAACAATTCTTCTAAAACTTTTACCAGACTCCACAGCAATGACCCTGTGAAGACACATGCCATAATAATTTCATTATTTACTTTTGCCTCTTTCTGTTTGGACCAGTAGTTGGCCAAAAATGCCACCTTGAATTCATGACGGACCATGCATTTTAGCACTAATGGCCACATTTCACAGCAGGTACTGCTTTGAATAAACTACAAAATTGCTCAAGCTTGTGCATCAACATCTGTGACGGTGGACTTTAACTATCGTACTGTTCAAGTCAGGCGTTGGGATGGAGAATATTCCCATTCTCCTCAAACAAGTGGTACTTACATACTGACATGTAAGTCTAGTAGTCAGATGGATCATGCCCAGATCTTTCCACCTGGTCTCTGCGCACTTCACTGTTCCCTCATGACTGCTGATCTTTCAGCACTTTCTCTTCATCAGTCTCGGATGTCTTTATATTTGGTAACTCTTCAAAGTGGCACATAGTTTATATGCTCCATAGTACTACTGATTATGCCCATAGCGCACATCCCTTGTTCTTTAAGACCATCGTAATCTCTCTCTACAAGCTGTTCCTGTTTCTGATTAATAGTTTCTTGTTTCTTCTTGGATTCAAGTACCAACCATACCTCCAGTGGTTCACCTATTGGAGCTGGGACCTTGCTCTCCAATTCTTTGCACTCATTCCATATCTCTTACCTGATAATGTTTGTTCTTGATTCACAAATTATCTTTTGCCTTATACAATAGCAGCTCAATATTCTGTTCAGCTTTGCCTACCTGATCTTCTACCATAATTATATGCCGTCTCCACTTCCCTTGTCTTGTTCTCATGCTGCTTCTGCCTTTTCTCCATCGTATTAACCTTTTCATTTATTACTGGAAGTTGCTCCAACAGTTGCCTTATCTGCTTTTCTAGTTTCTTAGCTCTTGATTCCTCCTGTTTTTCTCTTTTCCTATCCAGCTCACCTGGATATTTTCTCATTTCTCTTGTAATAAGTCAGTTCACTTACATGACCTGGTACATTCAATAGAGCCTTCACAAGTTATCCTACACTTTCCCCTGCACATTCACTATTTCCCAAATTTGCCACATAATTCCTTGTTTCTACAATACCCCTTCTGTTCAGTTGCCCATTATGTAACTTTGGACATGTATTGTATTGTATTGTATGTTAACAGGGCGCCTAGAAACGACGGAGAGGCTCTGTCCCCGCCGCAGCCGCAGTGGTCTGCAACCCCACGACGACTACCGCAGTCCACTTCACCCCTCCGCCGCCCCACACCCAACCCAGGGTTATTGTGCAGTTCTGCCCCCGGTGGATTCCCCCCCCCCCCCCCCCCCCCACGGAACGTCTCACACCAGACGTGTGTAGCCCCTATGTTTGCGTGGTAGAGTAATGGTGGTGTACGCGTACATGGAGAACTTGTTTGCGCAGCAGTCGCCGACATAGTGTAGCTGAGGCGGAATAAGGGAAAACCTGCCTGCATTCGCATGGCAGATGGAAAACCTCCTAAAAACCATCCACAGACTGGCCAGCTCACTGGACCTCGACACAAGTCCGCCGAGCGGATTCGTGCCAGGGACTAGGTGCTCCTTCCCGCCTGGAAAGCCGTGCATTAGACCGCACGGTCAACCGGGCAGGCTTGGACATGTAAGTCTGCCTTGTAGAGATTCATTGAATGAACAGTCGTGCACACCTCACTAAATTTTCAATATTCCACATTCTAATTATTATTGTATTTGCTACAAATGTACCTACTTCTTCCATACATACATACATACATACATGCATGCATAGGAGCATAACTCTAAAAAATGTGACAATGCTGGATTAATGCTGTAATTAAATCAACAGATGGTAATACCCCCACAGACTAAAGGCAATCACACACAAATACAATGGAATGAAAGCTGATAGGAAAGAGTACATAGCTGTGAGGACGGGTAATGAGTCGTGCTTGGGTAGCTCAGTTGGTAGAACACTTGCCCGCGGAAGACAAAGGTCCCGAGTTCGAGTCTCGATCTGGCACACAGTTTTAATCTGCCTGAAAGTTCCATATCAGCACACACTCCGCTCAAGAGTGAAAATTTCATTCTGGAAACATCCCCGAGGCTGTGGCTAAGCCATGTCTCCGCAATATCCTTTCTTCCAGGAGTGCTAGATCTGCAAGGTATGCAGGAGAGCTCCTGCGAAGTTTGGAAGGTAGGAGACGAGGTACTGGCGGGATTAGAGCTGTGAGGACGGGTCGTGAGTCGTGCTTGGGAAGCTCAGTTGGTAGAGCACTTGCCCACGAAAGGCAAAGGCTCCGAGTCCGAGTCTCGGCCCGACACACAGTTTTAATCTGCCAGGGAGTTTCAGTACATAGATTATTTATTTCATGCTTGCTGATGTAACTATCCCTGAAAAATTTTCCATTCACATTTATTCTCTGATCTTTAAAAGTTTCTTGAAGCAAACCCTTGCATGTACATCAATATTATTATGATTATGATCTGAACATTGCATGTGACGGAATCAAGGGCAAAGTCTATGAAAAATTTGAGAGCCCATGAACCTGTCTTTCATTAATGATGTGTCATCTTTGGCTACATTATCAGGTCGCTCCCAGAAGCCAGTGCTTGGATAATCAAGTTTCACAACAGAGTTTAAAGAACATGACAAGTTTTGGGAAGCCCTAAACACTGTATCCTGAGTGGGTCTCGTTTAACTTCCTGTTAGTTGTGCCTAAGGATGCAGAGGAGGTTCCCTAACTATGAAAGGAAAAATAACGAGTACAGTATATTAAAGGTTTATTTCATAACTAAACTAAGCTCTGTTTGGAGATGCCTCAAAAGGCCAATGGTACTGATTGACCACCATGTCATCCTCTGGCGTTAGGTGTCGTTGAATGTGGATATGGAGGGGTATGTAGTCAGTGTACTGCCATCTCAGCCATTGTCAGTTTTTGTGCACAGAGCTGCTGCTTCTCAACCAAGTAGCTCCTCAACTGGTCTCACAAGGACTGCGTGCACCCTGCTTGCAAGCAGCACTTGGCAGACCCAGACAGTCACCTATCCAAGATTTTATAACTGGTATAGCAAAAATTACTGCAATCTAACATTATTTACAAATAGTTTACTGAAAACAAGTAGTGCATGGATGACCAAAATTAATTATTGTAACTAATTGTTGGCAAGGTTCTGAGGGGGTGAGAGTAGTAAACTGTTTGCATTGATTTTTGATCGTTGTTATCCTATCATGGAGTTAAACACCAAGTAAGCAGTAATGGGGTAAAGGGAGCAATCAAGTGTTCCCTAATTCCATAAATTTACTGAGTTAACACACCTATCGTGCCCTACCATTCTGTTGCTGTGATGCTGTGACATGTTCTTGCAATAGCCAAAGACGACCGCTACTGAATCCAAACAGTGCCAGCTTGAAAGTGGCTGCAACTAAAAGCCCAGACATAGAAGGCAGTTTGTGGACGAGTCCACATCAGTAGTCAAGAGGTACCCTCTGTCTCTCTTCAGAGCCTGCATCCTAGATGTAGTGTACACTCCAGAGTACCAAGGCTAAGTCTTCCTCTTTCCAGCATACCAAGCATAAGTGTCCCAGAAACACAATTCCCCTCATTCTGGTGGCTGTTTTCCACATGTCTAAAGTTTTTCGACAAATTGCTAAATTTACAGCCAACACAACCAAAGGTATAATTTTGTAATGGTTTCAATCCTCCCTCCACAGGCTCCATAAAACTAATTCTCCAGTCAACTGACTTATTGCCTGCTTCAGTCTAAAAAATGGAACACAGAACGTACATCACAGGCCATCAGTCAATGAGTGATACTGTCATTCCCGCCAGCACTTTTTCACCACTGTGGGAAAACAAAAAGGAAAAGATTGTCTGACTTCTCTTGGTGTTGGCTTAGTGAACCACCAACCGTATGATAATAATAATAATCCAAGCCAGGCGACATTTTGGTATGCTTTGTAAAGAAGTTGTCTGTGGCTGGAACCTATGCTTTCCCAAACTCAGAGTTGCCGACAGCATTTCTACAAAGCCCCTCACCCGACTGGTAAAGTGTTTCACATCACACTATGGGCACGTGCAACGTCCATCAAGTTAAACTGGGGGAACAATGGTGGGGCTGTATTTTAACACAGCAGCAGAGTCTTGGTATCTTTTCCCACAGCTCTGGATGTCCCATTGCCTGGTGCCTTGTTGGTGGCAACACGACCTGCGACTTGGTGCACAAAAGCTCCCTTCTTCCGCTCCATACTTGGCCCCACGTCCACTATCTGCTCTGAAAGGAAGCTGTCCCCACATCCCACGTTGTGGTCAACATTCTCAATCGTGCACCCCTTGCCTCCAGTGGCCATCTCAATGCATAATTACTACAGCATACAGGAAATCAAATCAGAATGTAAAAAGCAGGGACTGTTATAGTAACACTGCAGTGGTGGACGTATCCTTTGTTTAAATTCCAAATGTGATTATCAAGTCTATTTGCCATTAACACACTAATTGATTCCATCATCTCATACATGAATGAGATATGTTGAGCCAAAACAGTTAGCCATCTTTCAATATGACCAGAATTTCCTTGGATTTTGTGAGAGATCCTTCGATAATATTCTGCTCCAATAGTCACTGAAGGCCTCATGCATTGCCATCTTAGCAGCCAGATGCATTTCATTCAGCATCTGCCAATCTCTAGCCTTATGCTTTATTTTACACCTGTTATTCAATAGTCTATTTCTTTACAAGTTTCTTTATGCCATACATGACTGTTAAGTGCATGGTCACCTGTTCTTCTAAAGCTGAGCCGCAGTTCTTCACAATGCTTCTCTCCAGACCTAAAAGGTTCAAACTCCTTATTGAGGTATGACGCTACTGCCTCTTTATACAGTTTACTGAAAATATAAGTCCTTCTACTTGTTGTAGTTGCCATTTCTACTTTGGTAATCACTGTTATTACAAATGCCTCATGGTTACTGATATCAGTTTCTGTTGGGAATCCTCAGAGAGATTATGTCTATATGTTGCTATTAGATCCAGTATACGTCCAATATGAGTGGACTTCCAAACTACCTGTTCTAGGTTGCTTTTAGGTAAGGTATTTAGCATAGTTTCACAGGATATCTTGCCATGCCCACCACTCACAGAACTGTGTAATTTTTCCAATTGATTGCTGGATGACTAAACTCTCCTCCAGTGATGACGACCATATGATTGGAGAACTTTCATACTAGTGTATTGTATTGTATTGTATGGAACTGGGCACCTAGAAACGACGGAGAGGCTTCGTCCCTGCCGTAGCGTGCAGTGGTACACAACCCTACAACAGGCTACAGCAGTCCACTCACCCCAACGCCGCCCCACACCAAACCCACAGTTCGGCCCCCCAATGGAACCCCCCCCCCCCTCCCTCCAGGAACGTCTCACACCAGACGAGTGTAACCCCAATGTTTCCATGGTAGAGTAATTATGGTGTACGTATACATGGAGAAAGTGTTTGCGTAGCAGTCGCTGACATAGTGCAAGTGAGGCGGAATAAGGGGAACCAGACCGCATTTGCTGAGGCAGATGGAAAACTGCCTTAAAAACCATCCATAGACTGGCCAGCACACTGGACCCTGACACTAATCCGCCAGGTGGATTCGTGTTGGTGACCGACACGCTGTCCTGTCTGGAAAGCAGCGCGTTAGACCACACAGCTAACCGGGTGGGCCTTCATACTAGTGTATTTAGGTTTTCTCTGAAGTTTTTGGCCTCATATGAAGCTGAATCAGGTCGTCAGTGAAAGGGTCTTATTATAAGTTTATGTCTATCCGTGGTACAGAGTTTTGCTCAGGCAGTCTCACATGCAGTTTCAATTTCTATCTCAGTGGATTTGAGTATCCTGTTTATTGTGAAAATTATACCACCTCCATTTACAATTAGTCTATTCTTTTTATAAAAACTTAAATTTTTCCCAAATGCTTCACTATGGTTAATGTTGGGGGTTTTCCAGTTTTCTGTACCTAATATAATGTGAACTCCATAGCTTTTTATGAAAACTTCAAGTTCTGGCACTCTTTTGCAAATCTTGGCATGTAACCACTAGAATTTTAATACTCTCACCTTTACAGGACAGTTCTTTGGAACTTACACGGAAATTTCCAGATCTCCTACAGCTATTGTTATCTGAACTAGATGGCAAGTCACATAATCTAAAAAGTCGATGTGTGCAGCTCACACACAGTCAACAGTCTGAGTATCAACCTGTGATGTTTAATGTTCTCCTGACCCATTTAGTGGGACCCTACATTTCTCAACCCTGTGGCTCAAGTCAATAAAACCACATTCCAGTTTGTCAAAGAAGCTTTGAAGTCTTTGGTTTAGTCCTTTCACTCTACTCAAGGGGTTACGATCAGCTCTGGGGATCATCTAGCAAATTATGGGCTTTGTGAAACTCAGTGTTTTAACGACCTCCTTGTTACGCACATTGGATGACTATTAATTGTAATAAATCTTCATGGAATTAAAATATTGTTGGCCAGGTCTAGCGGTATTTTTAAAGAAAAATACTCATCTAGTTTTTGAGGATCTCCTTAAATCCGTTTCTTGAATTTCTTCTGTCTGGAAACCAGGTTCTCTTGTATGTCTGGAGCCCTATAGGTTGACATGTTTGTAGAATAATGTAGATGACAATACTGATTTGTACGTAATTTTCATATTTAATAGTCCTAGATGCTTTGCTGCCATAAATTTAAATTGTTCACTCAGTGAAATACATTCCATTTATTCGCAACTCCAGAAAACTTTACATTTTCTCCTTCCTTCCTTCCCGCCATACACACATGCAAGCCAATCGCGCTCAGTTAACCTCTTTCCAAAGTACATCAGAAAAGATATAGTCATACTAAGATCGAAAATAGAACATTAAATCGAAATTAATTTACAGAAAACTACATTTACCCAACAGCACAATAGAACAATTATGATAACATATATTTAAATACACAAAAATATATATACTTTTGTAGTACAGTAATTTTATGAAATTTGTTTTTTAATCACAAGAGTTAATTGTGTTAGCACGACATATTATACAGTCGGAATTTTAAAAAATTCGAATAAGATCGAAACCAGGATAAACTCGTAAATTTCAGAATATACATGGTCCAGACGGCCTATTGCACGTTACAGTGTGCAAGGTTGGTCTTCTCGTTCTTTTCTACTGGTTACTGGAATGATCCAAGTAGGACCCCAGAGGCTGGCCTGGCCTGGCCGAGCGGTTCTAGGCACTTCAGTCTGGAACCGCGCGACAGCTACGGCCGCAGGTTTGAATCCTGCCTCTTTCATTGATGTGTGTGATGTCCTTAGGTTAGTTAGGTTTAAGCAGTTCTAAGTTCTAGGGGACTGATGACCTCAGATGTTAAGTCCCATAGTGCTCAGAGCCATTTGAACCATTTTTTAGGACCCCAGAGATGGAAAAACAGGCATCATTTTTTCAAGCGTGCAACACAGTCTGCATTTGGTCACATCCTGTTCCCTCAGTGGCTGCTGGAATAGCCCCTTCAACATGTTGACTGAAGCTCCCATGCATACACATCTAATGCACCTGGTGTTCCTTTTCATCCGGTGCAGCCGTTTCCCTAAGGGGTACAATTATTCGCACTATGTTTGAACTTCCGATGAGCAGTAGATTGCTACCCTTTTGCATCTGCCTTTTGCAGGACACAGCAGGTTTCCGAACATGTAAAGTGAGTCTCAATGGCTCAGTTTCGGTTTCAGCGAAAGATAGCAACTCGAACTTGTTAGATAGGGGACTATATAACACTTTTGGTTTTCCATGATCCCTGTCTCACCTGCCCAGGGCACATAGCCCTACCACTGACACACTGCTCAGATCCAAGAGGACCAGTGGTGATACATCCCATATTTCCTGTAGAGGAGACAGGATCCACAGGAGAGCATTGTATTTGAATACTTATGGTATCTTTAGTGCGCAATGCTTGGTAGCTGTCACAGTGCACTGATTAACAGCAGCTTCCAATTGTTTGACAGCAATGAGGGAGATTTCCAGCTGTTTACGAGCGTCAGCTAGTTCATCCAGTGGATATTTCCAAATTTTCAGAAGGCTTTCGACACCGTTCGTCCCAAGCAGCTTCAAATCATACTGTGTACCTGCGGAGTACCGTTTCAGATATGCAACAGGATTGGTGATTTCCTGTTGATAGGCCACAGATCAATGAACTAGCTCTTTCTTCACATGAAGAAATGAGTGCTACTGACAGGGAGTCTCAGATATATTCCATGTTCCTAGATATTCAGAAGGCTTTTGACACGTACCTCCCAAGCAGCTTCAAATCAAATTGCGTACCTTAGGAGTATCATTTCAGATGTGCGACATAATTCGTGATTTCCTGTTTGAAAGATCACAGATCATAGTAGTTGATGGAAGATCATCGAGGAAAACAGAAGTTATGTCTGTCGTTCACTAAGGAAGCATTAAAATCCCCCTGTGTTCCTAATCTACACAGCATGTAACAAAATGACGTTTCAAAGAAATGGCTCTGAGCACTATGCGACTTAACTTCTGAGGTCATCAGTCGCCTAGAACTTAGAACTAATTAAACTTAACTAACCTAAGGACATGACACACATCCATGCCCGAGGCAGGATTCGAACCTGCGACCGTAGCGGTCGCTCGGCTCCAGACTGTAGCGCCCAGAACCGCACGGCCACTCCGACCGGCTGACGTTTCAAAAATTTGGGAGATTGTAGAGAAGAAGTTCTGAACGTTCGTTACCAGGAGCCTGTAGCCAGGAATGCGAGGTAAACTTTCTACAGCACTACACACTTCCTACACCTCTGGCAGACTAAATGAAACAACAGAATACTGTACTATGGAAAATTGACAGTAGAATACAAATACTGTAAACCAAATCTGGGGCTTCAGTACTGTAGAGTAAATGTTCAAATTAAGTGTGGGA
Organism: Schistocerca piceifrons; assembly: GCF_021461385.2. Taxonomy (NCBI): domain Eukaryota; kingdom Metazoa; phylum Arthropoda; class Insecta; order Orthoptera; family Acrididae; genus Schistocerca; species Schistocerca piceifrons. Next base: position 337,197,265 of record NC_060149.1, read on the forward strand.
CATCAGTATAGTACAGGAAATGTTCACTGTGACGTTACATTGATATCTGTGGGACATTAAATCTCGTCTTCCTTCATTCCTTCCGACTTTGTAATATAATGTGCAACAGCGAATCTTTTTTTGAAATAAATGATTGGAATTCCGCCGAAATTCCCATTAAGAAGTGTCCTATATTTGTTGGTGGTGACTAGTTTCGGACATTATGTCCATTTTCAAACTATCTGTCTTCATAAGTAATTAAAATACAGTCGAACACTCATACTTGAACATAGCCACAGCAGATAATCCAGAATGGCAATACAGAGAGTGCAATACACAATAGAGAACCTATGCTGAACAGTACAGAGAGCCTAACCTAACCTACCCTAACCTACCCTACTCTAAATATTTTGTCTGTTTCTGTGTACGATTCCACACTCTCCTCTGATGGTAGCGAACGCTGCAAAGATGTTATCAATGAGGTCAAGCACAATTCCTGCTGGTGTTGAGTACACGAGAGGCTTCTTATCAAGCCAGAGGAAAAAGTGAAGAGGGGTGCCCGGGGTGCGCGAAGCCAAGAGACTGGTTGGTCATCCCCGTCCAGTTATTCTCTGCTTGAAGTTGTCTGTGAGACGCGCCCTGACCTGACGATCAAAGTGCGCTGGAGCACCATCGCCCTGCGACCACAAACTAGCGTGCAGTTGCAAGGGAACATCGTCCATAATTTCGGGCAAGGCATTGCCGAGAATATTCGAATACTATACACCATTCAAGCGATCTGGTAAGATGTGTGGTCCAGTATTGGTGATCTCCAAGTATGCGAGCCCTAATATTCACTGAGAATCTCACCTGATAACTTCTAGTACAGGTGATGTGTGACTTTTCAACAGCCCAACTGTGGCTGTAAAATTTTTGTCACATTTCTTGCTAGAGGTTCGTTATATCAAAAAGTTCAAAATTTCATCGTATGCAATCACCAAAATTTTTAAAACTTCATTCCGTTACTCTCTGCATAAACGATTTGAGAAGTCAATTTAAGCAGCCCTCTTAGATTGTTTGCAGATGCTGCTGTCATTAACTCTCATCAGAAGATAACAGCCAACTGCAAAATGATTTGGATGAGGTATCTATATGGAACGAAAAGAGGAAGTTGACCCTAAATAATGAAAAGTGTGAAGTCATCCGCATCAGTACTATAAGGGTCTGTTATGTTTCGGTCACGCAGTAAATCGCACAAATCGAGGGCTGTCAGTTCAGCTACGTATTTAGGAATTAAAATTACAAACAACTTAAACTGAAACGATCACGTAGATAACGTTGTGTTTGAAGTCGAACCAACAAGTATCTAGTTGTTAGCTGCAACAGGCAGAAGGTGTGCTTTGTTCGTGCTGCACATTTTAGCGATTTTGACCGATATAAACTCAAGCAGCACTGTTGCTCTTCGGCACGCAAGTGCAGAAGTGTGCACAGAATCAGCTAAGTGAAAAATCCGTACAATACGCACGTTTATTTATATATGAAAGCCGACTTCTGAATTTTCCTTTGTGTGAGACCACATGTACGAGATCCATGTGCCGATTTGATGTTCTAGATTCGCATACTTAAATATTCGCGTCGGTTCTGCATAATCTTTCATTGATTGTATCAATGCCTGTTTCTATTGTGATATATTGTGAAATTTCGAACACTCGCGAGTGACGCGATAAACTCGTACTGTTATCCTCAATTATTGTGCTCTTTTAAAATTTTTGAGAACAGTAGACCTGTCCTCGTTCAAAATAATTGTTCTCTAATTTCATCGTGCAATTACGTCGGAAATAAGCATCCTACAGCAAAATCAGATGCGTCACAAGATAAAATAAAAGGTTCAGCGAAGTCTGGGTAAACAAGTAGAGGTGAACTAGTTAAAATAGTTTTCACTGTTTGAAAGGCGGTCGAACATTCATCCGTCCAAACAAAAGGAGTATCCTTTTACAACAATTTAGTAAGTGGTTTGGTAATAGTAGCATAATCTTTAACAAAACGGCGGTAATAATTTGCAAGGCCAAGGAAGGATTGTGATTCCTTTAAACTTGTTGGAATAGGAAAAGTGTCTACTGCTTCAGTTAATCGTGGATCTGGCTTGACTCCGCTGGAACTGATGACATGCCCTAAATACTGCACTTGTGATTGAGCAAAAGAACATTTTTCTAATTTTAAGCTTAAATTAGCATTTTGCAAGCGCAACAGTACACTGCGTAGATGTTCAGGATGTTCAGCAATGGATTTTGAAAATATAATTATATCATCAAGATACACAAGGCACATAGTAGGTTTCAACCCACGTAATAGCAGATCTGCAAATCGCTGAAAGGTTGCTGGCGCGTTGCGAAACCCGAAAGGCATCCTTAAGAATTCATATAAGCCACCAGGAACTACAAAAGCTGTCTTAGCTCGATCTTGAGGAGCAATTGGAATTTGATGATACCCACTGCGCATGTCTAATGTTGTGAAGTACCGGCAATTGCCCAGACGATAGAGTGTTTCATCGATCCGGGGTAATGGATAATGATCTGGAGTAGTAACTTTGTTTACTGCTCGCATGTCTACACAGAGGCGATAGGATTTTTCTCCGTCTATAGATTTCTTTGGAACGACTACAATTGGGCTAGACCACGCACTAGAAGAGGGTTGTATTATTCCTGCTTCTAGTTGCTGTTGTATAGTTTCCTCTACCACTGACTGAAGATGGTAGGGAATTCGGTACCCTTTTTGAGCTATTGGCCTAGCATTTCCGGTTGGAATCTCATGTTGGATTAGATCTGTTGCTGGTAAATATTTCCTGTCTTCAAACAACCATGGTTCAAATGGCTCTGAGCACTATGGGACTTAACAGCTGTGGTCATCAGTCCCCTAGAACTTAGAAATACTTAAACCTAACTAACCTAAGGACATCACACACATCCATGCCCGAGGTAGGATTCGAACCTGCGACCGTAGCAGTCGCGCGGTTCCGGACTGCGCGCCTAGAACCGCGAGACCACCGCGGCCGGCAAAAAACCATGAATACTCATTCAATACTTCATTTATTAGCTTTTGTTCATGCAATGGGAGGTGACTAAGCTTAGCTTTAAACTTATCTGTCAGATGTGACGTGATTGTCAAAAGGTGTTGAGAGGCGGCAGCAGTCTTTTTCTTTTTCATTGGCAACTCATCTTCTGTGATAACCTGTAAGCTGGCTAATACTGTACCACGTGGTATTAAAGCTTGCTTGTGACTAAAATTGTCTAAACACATGGGTACGCAATTTTCTTTCTGCACTTGCTGCACTTTGCACAGGCTACGTTTTACGTGGACCTGCATCTGGTCAAGAGTTTCATTCTGGCAGAGTGGATCTACCAAGAAATGAACCTCTTCAGATTCACGTATCCCGACAGGCACCCAAAGGATCTTTCCTGTGCCTTCTGGTATCTCCACGGGATTATCGGCTTTTAGCATCGTTACGGGAGACTCCGAAACTTGGGAAACGGATCCTTTTTTCCCAGCTCCGCTCGCCCGCAACGTGCAGTCACGTCCAAAACGGTGCACGTTGTCGCCGAATTGTACGGTATTTAACCTACAGTCAATAACCCCCTGGAAATGATGCAGAAAGTCACTTCCCAGGATGATGTCGTAATCCGTGCGCCTGTTCCGTACAACCTCCATCGTAAAAGCATATTCTGTGGAGTCCAACATGAACTCAACGCAACAGCTGCCATCAGGTTTCACTATGCCGGGACCAATACCACTGATATGGTACCGCGGCGTTGCAATGTTCTTTAATCTCTCTTCGGTAAAAATGCCAAGCTGATCTGTGCGCCTGTGTCAATTAGCACGCGTATTGGTTTGCGGCCTCTAACACCATCGACAACCACGCTTGCCACCTTATAAGCTAGGGGGGTCACTATTTTTAACGGGGGCCGGGAGGGGTGGCACTTCCTGCCCCGCGGCCGTTTCCCGAATTCTGTGGTTGGTTTGCATGCGTGCTAATCGCACGGCTTTGTGTAAGGTGCGGGGGGGAAGCTACCTTGATTTCGCCCCCTATTTGAGGGTTTATGCCACAAATAAACACGTCTATCGCACGACATTCTGATTCTTCCAACAGAACCTCGTTACGAGCAGAACTGGCACTTAGTGCGTACGTGTGGCATGCGACGCTTCTAATCCTGTCCGCGAATGCTTCTAAATCTTCACCCGTTTTTTGCTTAAGGGTGGAAAGCAAGTCGCGATAGTAACTAGTACCACGTTTGTCTGTATACCTTTCAATCAACCCTGTTACAAGGGACTGGAAGGTAGGGGCATTTTTCAAGCTCTCGACCGACTGCACGTAGTTCCGCGCTTCGCCGGTGAGTTTCATTTTCATCACGTTTAAGAGAAATTCATCTGGCCAACCGCAAAGCTTTCCGATGTCCTGGATATTCTGGACAAGCGTTTGAATATCCTCGTGCGGCTTTCCAGCGAACGCCGGAATAAACGCTACTGCTGGAAAGCTCTGCACCAAAGTAGAGATGGCTACTGCCACAGGTGATTCTGCACTTGAGTGGTGGGGTCACCTGCTTTGGCTGTTCTTCCACTAGCACTTGCTTAGCAACATTAGATCGTGGAGAAGCCATTTTAAGATCATCTATCTGTTGCTTAAGCTCCGCGTTAGTTAAAATTAATTGATTTAACTGGGACTGCAGCGCCAAGAAGGGATCTTCATCCTCTCCGGCTGCTCCTGCCTCCGATTGCTGCCTGGTGATCGGCATGTTACAATAGTGTGGGCATCTACACCACCGTAGCGTCGCTAGCGACTTACATTATTTGGTGGCGTGCAGACGACGGACGGCGGCGGTGTCGACGAGCGGCGGCAGGCGCGTTGATCACGCGCGGGCGCAGCAGGCGGCGGGCGACAGCATGGACAGCTGCGACGGCGGGGCGGCGCGAGGGCCGCACCCCGGACCCTGGCGCAGGCGGTGACCCGTGGCAGCTATGGACAGCGGCGGCGGCGGCGGCGGCGGCGGCGGCGGCGAGCGTGACTGCATCGCGGACCCTCCTCGGCTGGCGTCCGGCGGCGAACTGCGTCACGCTTGTGGCGCGCTAGTGAGCGGCCACGCACATTCTGCAACGCAGGCGACCGGTTGGCACGCGCATGGCGCGCTGCAGCCTCGCCACGTTCGGTCTAGTTTCCTTTACTTGCTCAGCCTCGGCCCCTTTGTAGTACTCATACTCAGCTGATGAGTTGATTTTACAACCGTAAGGTGGGTCGCATCCCACTCCTGACATCACTTGTTCGTCAGGATAGAGGTCAGGAGCGGAGGGCGTTGTAAAATGAAAAGTAATGAAGTGGAATGGACCCAGTTTATTCTTGTAATGATGATACAGGGGTGCCTACATAGGGCCGAGCAGCCCCAAGAGAGGTTGCCATCTGCTCATCAGAGAGGCAGAGGCTAGAGGAGCGACTACTCGGGGCCGAGGTCAGAAGCTAAGAGAGCGCGGAGCTGTTTCCAAGCCGCCCTCGCCGCTCCCGGCCGCGTCCCCACGTGATCACACGATTAGTCTCTGATTGGAGGATTGATTCCGCCAACGCGCCTTGCTAGTAGCGTACCCCCGTCAGCGCAACCAACCCGTGGGACTTGAGTCTGACCGAGGAGCACGTGGCAGGAATGTGCCGACCATGGTCTTCCGGCCAGCACCTTCCACCACAGTATGCCCAAGCCGGCTACGGCCGAACATTATGCATGGAAAATTCTATTTAATAAAATTTTGTCGGCACTGATCCCTCTTGGGGGGTCTCCTCCCTGCACACCCGCGAGGATGAGTCGCTAGGCAAACATCTCAATCGGCGCTGGACTCAGAGGTACAAAGGCGATGTGTCAGCCACAGTGGCTAGGTAAACATGTGTTTCGACAGGAATTTCTCAGATGTCAAGTATGAAAGGGATGCTGCCGCCTCATGCTTTTGTTCGAGAATTAGTGTCACATTCAATCTGTCAGTTGCAGGACCCGAATGGACACCTGCGAGTGGCTCGGCAGCTGAAGGCCGTGTCGTCACTTTGTTTGGGCCACTGGTGCACCCTGACTTCTGGTAGCATGTGCGATGGCGTTCTGTGCAGTCCAGTGCATGGGGCATTCTTCGCGATCGAAAGATTTTTAGCTGTGTAATTACATGTGGTAGGTGTTACATAATGGTATTCCTTGTTGTTCAGAATAAAAAGAAAGGCATTCAATTTAATTACTTCTTACAAGACCTGCATCTTTCCAAAAAGCAGAGAATAATGAGCAAGAGAAATCAAACCACAATAACTGTATTTTTAACAATATAGCCATGAATTTCCTGTCATGAGATCCTTCCTCTCCACCACAGAGCCACCAATTTCCAGCTAGAGGAGGGGAGGGGGTTTACTGGGGAGGGGTTAATTAATTGATCAATTTAATTAAGTAGTCAATAAAATTGATAAGAGTGGGAGGGGAATGTTTGAATAACTCAGACCTGAAAGTGTACCTGTATCAGCAAAGGGGGGGGGGGGGTTAGAGGTTTCCTGAAGGGCTGAAGGGTTGTGGGAGAGGTGCAGAGGGAAGGGCAGAGGAACAATAGGTTAAGAACCTGTCAATCAGAAGGATAGATTATCCTCAGTTGGCCATTACCTGTCAGTCAAAGGAGAACAATAGGCTTGCCCCTGAGTGCATGCTTGCCCCTGGTGTAGGCAACCCGCACTAGCAATATGCACCAGCTCCCTCTTTGTCCTCCTACTGGTATCTGGCCTGTCAAATACGAAATCACGATCCTCTTGCACGTCTGAAACGATATTCCTTAGCTAAACAACCTGATTTGAAGATTCTTGAGAACAGTGGTGTCGAAAGCCATCTGGAAATTTAGAAATATGAAACAAATTTGAGACCCTCTGACAGTAGCACTCGTCACTGCACAAAAAGAGGGAGCTAGTTGTTTGATCTGTGGCCTTTCAAACATCAGATCGTGAATGCTGTTGCACATCTGAATCGGTACTCCTTTGGTATGCAGTTTGATTGAATCTGCTTGGGATGAACGGTGTCAAAAGCCTTCTGGAAATTAAGAAATATACAATAAGTATGAGACCCCTTGCCAGTAGCAGTCATAACTTCATGCGAGCAAACAGTTAGTTGGTTGATCTATGGCTGATCAAACAGGAAATAACGAATCCTGTTCCACATCTAAAACTATACTCCTTCGGTACACAGTTTGATTTGATGCTGCTTGGGAAGAGTGGTGACGGAAACCTTCTGTAATTTAGAAACATGCAATAAATATGAGACCCCTCTCAGTATTAGCGTAAACCTGATGTGAAGAAGGAGTTAGTTGGTTGATCAGTGGCGTATCAAACAGGAAATCACGGAGCCTGTTGAGTGTTTTTATAACGATTCACCTTATGTGCGCAGTTTGATTAGAAGCTGCTTGAGCGGAGTGGTGTCGAAAGGCTTGCGAGAATTAAGAAATATGCCATAAATTTGAGACCCCCTGCCAGTAGCAGTCATAACTTCACGTGAACAAAGTGATCGCTGTTTGGTCTGTGGCCTAAGAACCAGGAAATCAGGACTCCTTCGTTACACAGTTTGATTTGAAGCTGCTTGGGAGGAACGGTGTCGAAAGCCTTCTTGGGATCCAAAATTTTCAAAAAATTTGAGACCCCCTGACAGTAACACTCATGACTTCACGTGATGTAAGAGGTACCCGACTAATCTGTCGTCTGTCGAACAGGAAATCACGAATTCTGTTACCCATCTGAAATGATAGATTGTAACATTCTGATCTGTACCAGCTTGAAAGGAGTGGTGTTGAAAGTCTTCCGGAAATTTAGAAATATGAACGGCCTTGATACGCCTGGGCATTGAGTCAAACAGAGCTTGGATGGCGTGTACAGGTACAGCTGCCCATGCAGCTTCAACACGATACCACAGTTCATCAAGAGTAGTGATTGGTGTATTGTGATGAGCCAGTTGCTCAGCCACCATTGACCAGACGTTTTCAGTTGGTGAGAAATCTGGAGAATGTGCTGGCCAGGGCAGCATTCAAACATTTTCTGTATCCAGAAAGGCCAGTACAGGACCTGCAACACGCGGTCGTGCATTATCCTGCTGAAATGTAGGGTTTCGCAGGGATCGAATGAAGGGTAGAGCCACGGGGCGTAACACATCTGAAATGTAACATCCACTGTTCAAAGTGCCGTCAGTGCGAACAAGAGGTGGCCGAGACGTGTAACCTATGACACCCCATACAATCACTCCGGATGATACGCCAGTATGGCGATGACGAATACACGCTTCCAATGTGCGTTCACCGCGATGTCGCCAAACACGGATGCGGCCATCATGATGCTGTAGACAGAACCTGGATTCATCCGAAAAAATGACTTTTTGCCATTCATGCACCCAGGTTCGTCGTTGAGTACACCATCGCAGGCGCTCCTGTCTGTGATGCAGCGTCAAGGGTAACCACAGCCATGGTCTCCGAGCTGATAATAGTCCGTACTGCTGCAAACGTCGTCGAACTGTTCGTGCAGATGGTTGTTGTCTTGCAAACGTCCCCATCTGTTGACTCAGGGATCGAGACGTAGCTGCACGATCCGTTGCAGCCATGCGGATAATATGCCTGTCATCTCGACTGCTAGTGATACGAGGCCGTTGGGATCCAGCACGGCGTTCCGTATTACCCTCCTGAACCCACCGATTCCATATTCTGCTAACAGTCATTGGATCTCGACCAACGCGAGCAGCAATGTCGCGATACGATAAACCACAATCGCGATAGGCCACAATCCGACCTTTATCAAAGTCGGAAAAGTGGTGGTACACATTTCTCCTCCTCACACGAGGCATCACAACAACGTTTCACCAGGCAACGCCGGTCAACTGCTGTTTGTGTATGAGAAATCGGTTGGAAACTTTCCTCATGTCAGCACGTTGTAGGTGTCGCCACGGGCGCCAACCTTGTGTGAATGCTCTGAAAAGCTAATCATTTGCATATCACAGCATCTTCTTCCTGTCGGTTAAATTTCGCGTCTGTAGCACGTCATCTTCGTGGTGTAACAATTTTAATGGCCAGTAGTGTATTATAGGTAGCTGAATGGGGGCTCATAGCTAAGGTTTTTTTTTATGAACAGAAGCTTCATACGAATTTTTGATTTTCTAGCTTTATTATTAAGTGCAACTTAGTTTTTCTTAAAACGATGTATTTAGGGAAAGATATTCATCTAATCACTCTGAGATTCGGTATTTTCACATTAATATACTGAAGCATATGTTGACAAAATACGGAAAATTTACTTTAATTTTTAATTTCATCCATAGATTACGGTGCAACACTTCTATGCTACACGCTGACCCGTTATGGTTAGGTGGCGCTAGTAGCAGTGATCTGGGATAAGTCCCGGCACACTCGCTCGCCTCTGTATCTCCCAAATGATGAAGCGCTCGTTTCGCCACAGTATATCCTACAGGAGTCGTGAATTCCTGTTCAATAGGCTACAGACCAATCGACTACCACTTTCTTCACGTGAGGTAACGAGCGCTACTGGCAGGGGGTCTCAAATTTATTGCGTATTTGTAGAATTCCAGAAGCCTTTCGCCAACGTTCCTCCTAAGCAGATTCATATCAACATTGTTCCCATGCAGCCTCAAATCAAACAGTGTACGTAAGGAGTATCTTTTCAGATGTGCTACAACTTCAGTTCACTTTACTTCACTTCACTTCACACCCAGCTACTATACGGTCTGTATTCATCAATCGCCGGCTTATGCACTACCTCGGATGTCATCACAACCAGGCCGTTACTAAACCCATGTTTTCAGTAATAATAGAAAGTGAATTCGCGAGGACTGCACGCCGTCCTGGATCTCTTAGATTTCATGGAGGTGACTGTGTGCCGGTCATAACATTAACAAGACCGCGTGGCAAGTGGTCAGATTATTTTCCACTTTTGTGGCGAGCAATTAACTTAGATTGTCAGAAGTGTGGGCGATAGACCATTTTTGAGAACTTACCGTAGAGGTCACCTGTGATATTTATGATAGACACATCAATATTATTATTATCATCAGGAATATTACAATGCTGTGTATGTAAAAGTTTATCAAATATATCAGTCAGTTAGAGCTGAAAACTTTCATTTATAATCATAGTTCTGATCACGCTGATCAAATAGAGAGAAGCAACATTTCTTTCAGTGGGCAGGACAAGAATGTGGACTTGCAGTCTGGAAACTATGGTCAGTATGTTGTCCATCGCTTTCTGGCTGACCACAAAAATAGTTTTCAGGGTCTCGTAGAAGATGGTGAACAATATTTCTTATTACTTATTACTAACCTGCCGCTCCACATATGGTATGCATCGGCAGGGAAACTGAACAGTGAAAGTGATCGGAAGAAAACAACGAACTCGGTAGGCACTAACAGGATACCGAAGTGAAATAGACAGAAACCAGTGCAAGAACAGTGCTAAAATTTACTTGCAAGTGTGGAAAATATCTGTGACTATTAGCCACAGAACCTTGATCGTGACGGAAGGAGTGAAGACGACGACACTAGTAGTAGTGTACAAGGACGCCAGTGCATTTTGTTATTGTGGGTTGCCTACATCAGGGGCAGGTATGCACTTAGGGGCAGACCCATTGTTCTCCATTGATTGACACGTCATTACCCAATTGTTCTTTGACTGACAGGTCCTTAACCTATTGTTGTGCTAAAAGAATCCTTCCTAATGATTGAGAGGCACTTAACCTATTGTTCCACCGCCCCCTCAGGAAACCTCCCCCCTCCCTGCTACAGGTACACTTTCAGGTATGAGTTATTGGAATAGCCCCTCTCACTCTTATCAATTTGATTTACTACTTAATTAAATTTATCAATTAATTAACCTATGCCCCTCTGGTAAACCCCCTCCCCTCCCACCCTCCTGGAAATTGACAGAAAAAAGACTCAGTTGATCGGTCATTTGGAGGGAATTCAGTTGCAGTGTGTGGAATATTGTTTAAACACTTTAGACAATGTATGAATTTTACTTCATTATTTATGGCAGTGTATGGAATATAGTTTATTTATTTAGTTACGGAATTAGTCTGGAAACTGACTGCTGTGTATGGAACATTGTTTAAACAATTTAGAGAATGTATGGAATATTGTTTATTTAAACAATTTAGGGGATTCAAGGAAGTGTATCGAATATATGGAAATTGGTGGCTCTTCGGTGGAGAGGAAGGATCTCATAACAGGAAATTCAAGGGTATATTGTTTATTTATAAGAAATTAGGTTTTTGGGGGCTGCATTTCTCTTGCTCATCATTCTCAGCTGTTTGGAAACATGTAGGTCTTGTAAGAAGTAATTACATTGAGCAAACATGTTGCATAACCTGATGTTTGGCACTGCACTGTGAATGTCTTAACCTAACGTTCGTCCCACTGTCAGCACTTAACCCATTGTTCTGTTAAGTGGTTTTCCATGTCACCCCCATTTCCTTAAACTGTTGCACCGCCTCTGATACCAAATTAAGTAATTAGTTATGTCGTCCCACCATTTTCTGGTACACTTTTAGAATTTCACATGCTTTTGAACCCCATTTCTGGCACATTATTCTTTGTCACCCACCCCCTTAAACCATTGTACTGCGTTTTACATAAAAATTATTCAAATTAACCTAATGTTCTGCTCTTAACCTGCTGTTCTACTCCATGTCACCCACTTTCGCACACTCTCCCCTTAATTATTGTACTGCTAATGCCACCTTGATATAAAAAAATTATGCAAATTAATTAAATCGATATTCTTCAAATTTATGCGGTAGTTTTCTTAGTTTGCAGCATCCTATTGGTTGATGAAGTCTATGGCATACAGTTTAATCCAAAAAGCGCACAGGAGACTACCGCACACGCTCCCAGAAGTCTGGATGCACCGGCAGCCCTGAAAAGTGACGATGCGGCCGTCAGCTGTCGAGCCACGCATAGGTGTCCGTTCCAGTCCTACAAGCATTAGGTGGCGACATTCTTTTCATACTTGACACCTGAGAAATTCCTGTCGAAATTCGTGTTCACCTAGGCACCATTGCTGGCGCGATGACGCAGAGTTGTGGGTCTAGCTCTGTGGAAATCTGTTCCAATGCTTCCCAGAATTGCTCATGTTACATTGCTTCTAGCGATCCTAACGAGACACGCGCATGTGCTTACCTGCCCAGCGAGGCTGCTGCATCGACACGATATGTGTGTGTAGTGTGGCTGGGATTTTCGGTGTCCTACAGCTTCTGGTTTGGAGATGTCCAAATATGACAATGTCGGATGATGGACAGCATCACGCCAGAGATGGATGGTCTGCTTCAACTTGTCTTTGAACACATCAACAAAGAATACATCACCTTACACTCTGAACTTTCCATAGATAAACCCCACAAAAGTTGCCTACAGATCATCAAATACATACAAGACTCACAAGAATATTGGGAACCAGGAACATATTTGCCAGTGTAACTACAATTAAATATTACGCTGCTGCTGCAGTCTGACACTAGTCGAGTACAGGTAAGTCTCCTCTTTACAGCTGTGGTTCTGGAACCAATCTCAGTATCTATAGTGCATATAATTTTCAACACAAAAATCTCTCTCATACCCTTGCGGTTATCGATGCGCTGGATCTATATATCCCTCACAGTAGGACACACTCTCATTTTCTCTGGTCATGCCACAACATAAGCCACAGTAACATTACACTGCAATATATACACATTTTACACAAACAGTGCCGCTATCGTTTATATCTGTACAGCGCCTGAAAAAATTGTGGTATCCCTACACTCACACCAGCTATATGTCTCGATTCTCCTCATTCCTAGAAAATTATCTGACAAAGTCTTCGAATCAGCACTTCTGGAAGGTGCCGCAGCCTGCCAAGATTCTCTCAAAGAAGTGTTATGAAGGACAAACGTCCGCGGATGTAGTGCTTGGAAAGCCATCACCGACGCGGGTTGGTATACTGTAGTCAACATCACTATCGACAGAACAAGGGAAATGTGAGGGTATGCTTAGGGGTGCCGATGAGGGGATGTATTGTTACAGCCATATTGCCCGTCCTGTTTGTACACAATAACAGGTCCAGTTGAACATTTGTATTGCTATATTGTGCAGCTGTTAACGAAATGTATCTATCAACACTTATGTTCTCATACACACCGCAGTGTGTTGAAATCACAGTTCACCATGTCCAGCCTATCCTTCCATTCTAACTAGGCATACATATTTTTGTTTTTGTTTTTAAATGAAAAGTAGTTTGATTTCTTCAAAAATGGTTCAAATGGCTCTGAGCACTATGGGACTTAACTTCTAAGGTCATCAGTCTCCTGGAACTTAGAACTACTTAAACCTAACTAACCTAAAGACATCTCACACATCCATGCCCGAGGCAGGATTCGAACCTGCGACCGTAGCGGTCGCGCCGTTCCAGACTGTTGCGCCTAGAACCGCTCGGCCACTCCGACCGGCTTGATTGCTTCTCACAAACATATGTCGGACAATAAGCCACGGTACCCTTATGTTCAAGCAGCAGCATAACATTTCTGACTATCAATTATAGCTGTATAAAAAATTATGATACGTCCACACTTCCACCACCTGGGTGCAGTTCTGCTACTGGGCACAACAGAAATTACGGGATGATGACAGATTTTTTGCATGCGTTCTGTTTAGTGATGAAGCGTCATTCACCAACAGCGGTAACGCAAACCGGCATAATATGTACTACTGGGTAACGGAAAATCCACGATAGCTTGCGACAAGTGGAACATCAGCGACCTTGGTGGTTTAATGTATGGTGCGGCATTATGGGAGGAAGGATAATTGGCCCCCATTTTATCGTTGGCAATGTAAATGGTGCAATGTATGGTGATTTACAACGTAATGTCCTACCGATGTTACTACAAGATGTTTCACTGCATGACAGAATGGATGTCCGGCACATAGCTCGCGTGTGGTTGAAGCGGTATTGAATAGCATATTTCATGACAGGTGGATTGGTCGTCGAAGCACCATACCATGGCCCGCACGTTCACCGGTTCTGACGTCGCCGGAATTCTTTCTATGGGGAAAGTTGACGGATATTTTCTATCATGATCCACTGACAACACCTGACAACATGCTTCAGCGCATTGTCAATGCATTTGCGAACATTACGGAAGGCAAACTACTCGCTGTTGAGAGGAATGTCGTTAAATGTATTGCCAAATGCATTGTGGTTGACGGACATCATTTTGAGCATTTATTTCATTAGTGTGGTATTTACAGGTAATCACGCAGTAACAGCATGCGTTCTCAGAAATGTTACGTTCACAAAGGTAGATGTATCACATTGGAACAACCGAAGTAAAATATTCAAACGTACCTACGTTCTGTGTTTTAATTTAAAAAACCTACCTGTTACCAACTGTTCGTCTAAAATTGTGCGCCATATGTTTGTGACTTTTCCAGCGCCATCTATCACAAAGCGAAAAAAGTAGTGGTCCAACTAAAACATTCATATTTATTTACGTACTACACGAATATGTAATAACAAAATGGGGGTTCCTGTTTGAAAAAACGCAGTTGATATCCGTTTGACCTAGGGCAGCGCCATCTAGCGGGCCACCCATAGCGCCCTCTGGTTTCCCCCTTCAAGCTAGACAAGTTTCGTTCTTTGTAGTTTTTTCGTTTGATGCTTATTTCGTGAGATATTTGGCCCGGTCACGATCAATGGACCACCCTGTGCATATTTGATCGTTATACTTACAATTAAATCCTACGACAGCAGTCTCAGTTGAGCGACATTCGAGAATGAGCGAGGTATCGGAAATACACCTTGCTGACGGCTGTGGCTCTGGAATTAAAAATATCTGTACATTTCTTATGACTTGCCATGCTCTTCCCTTTGCTGTAACAGCATTCCACGTCAAATGCATACCATCCTTACAGCTGGAGATAGTCATTTCCTTTGCACATATCGGAACACAAACACATACTTATAAGCCTGATTCTCAAGGCGAACCTGTCACGCATCTCCTGTTACTAAGTATAATACTTCGCCAATAACTGATTGCTGGCGATGCAAAATGATACTGACTGAAAATCAGCGATTGGTGTACATGTCACATAAGTTTTTCTTGCAAGTGGTACAATTGTGTCTTAGAAGGAGAGGCGTAAACGTCTTACAAGCTGCCAGATGTTAAAAAACACGATCGCAACAACTACTGTGTGTTACTATCACAAGTGGTCTTGGTACTTCAGGTGCATCCATGTTAAAAGCTACACTGGCTTTATAAATCGAGGTATGGCATTACCTCCGAATGAAAAGCTTTTACCAGACAAATACCGCGACACTGAATAAAACAGTGATCGCCAGAGTGTATATCAGACCAACAGTGCAGTTACACGTGGCCGACAGTGCAACCTCGTAATAAAATTAGCGAATTTAGAAAGTGATTCGGCTAAGGAACGTGGTATGAAACCAGTATTTGCAACTCCCTTATGCCGACGCTAGATATTTCTCCAGTATTTGTAAGAAATTTTGTCTCGATGCCACGTCAGACGTTCGATGATATATCGACTGGGGTTATATGCAATGGTTGATTGAGAAGGATCACAAACAGTAGATGGTGTGCTGATTGAGGTCTTAATAAATGTACAGTAGCTTCCCAGACCTCTAGTGCGACGCTTTCTGGTAGAAATGATGTCTATGATTTGGAATAAAGTCTTTTCTTTCAACCACATACCTGCGTTGGAGCCTTTGGAGAAGTCCTTTAATGAATACAGCCAATAGTGCATCATATTTCTGGCACTCTCATATCCTGCAATGAGTCACCTTTTTCGAAATTATCAGCTTCAGTAAAATTTTAGATAGTTTCCATGCTTCTTGCAACCGCCGCCATTTCTGCAGCTTCGCGCATGTGGCCGTTCCAGTTTAAGTAGGAACTGAGCAGAATACTGAGAGAGCTGTATCTACCACCTTCGGTAACCCGTGTTGAAACAGAGTGATCTGAGTTTGAGCGACAGGACCATGTGTTGACCATTTGGTGGAAACGGAAATATGTTGTTGTAGCTCTGCCAACAGTGTACGATGTGAAAGGCCAGCGCCAAACGAAGCCTGCTTCTGGAACACGAGGTAGTATAAAAGACAGTACAGGAACTGGGGGAGGACGAGGATTTTGCTACTTGATTGTGCTGCACCCCCCAACAACATACAAGTACTGCTGTCCAAAGAAGATCCGCATCCCTCAGGGCCCATTCACGTTTATCACGCCAACATTCGATCTTCGTTATTCTATACCATCCAACAGAGAAAAAAAAAATTTTTTTTTTTGGTCATCAGTCTACTAACTGGTTTGATGCGGCCCGCCACGAATTCCTTTCCTGTGCTAACCTCTTCATCTCAGAGTAGCACTTGCAACCTACGTCCTCAATTATTTGCTTGACGTATTCCAATCTCTGTCTTCCTCTACAGTTTTTGCCCTCTACGGCTCCCTCTAGTACCATGGAAGTCATTCCCTCATGACTTAGCAGATGTCCTATCATCCTGTCCCTTCTCCTTATCAGTGTTTTCCACATATTCCTTTCCTCTCCGATTCTGCGTAGAACCTCCTCATTCCTTACCTTATCAGTCCACCAAATTTTCAACATTCGTCTATAGCACCACATCTCAAATGCTTCGATTCTCTTCTGTTCCGGTTTTCCCACAGTCCATGTTTCACTACCATACAATGCTGTACTCCAGACGTACATCCTCAGAAATTTCTTCCTCAAATTAAGGCCAGTATTTGATATTAGTAGACTTCTCTTGGCCAGAAATGCCTTTTTTGCCATAGCGAGTCTGCTTTTGATGTCCTCCTTGCTCCGTCCGTCATTGCTTATTTTACTGCCTAGGTAGCAGAATTCCTGAACTTCATTGACTTCGTGACCATCAATCCAGATGTTAAGTTTCTCGCTGTTCTCATTTCTACTACTTCTCATTACCTTCGTCTTTCTCCGATTTACTCTCAAACCATACTGTGTACTCAGTAGACTGTTCATTCCGTTCAGCAGATCATTTAATTCTTCTTCACTTTCACTCAGAATAGCAATGTCATCAGCGAATCGTATCATTGATATCCTTTCACCTTGTATTTTAATTCCACTCCTGAACCTTTCTTTTATTTCCATCATTGCTTCCTCGGTGTACAGATTGAAGAGTAGGGGCGAAAGGCTACAGCCTTGTCTTACACCCTTCTTAATACGAGCACTTCGTTCTTGATCGTCCACTCTTATTATTCCCTCTTGGTTGTTGTACATATTGTATATGACCCGTCTCTCCCTATAGCTTACCCCTACTTTTTTCAGAATCTCGAACAGCTTGCACCATTTTATATCGTCGAACGCTTTTTCCAGGTCGACAAATCCTATGAAAGTGTCTTGATTTTTCTTTAGCCTTGCTTCCATTATTAGCTGTAACGTCAGAATTGCCTCTCTCGTCCCTTTACTTTTCCTAAAGCCAAACTGATCGTCACCTAGCGCATTCTCAATTTTCTTTTCCGTTCTTCTGTATATTATTCTTGTAAGCAGCTTCGATGCATGAGCTGTTAAGCTGATTGTGCGATAATTCTCGCACTTGTCAGCTCTTGCCGTCTTCGGAACTGTGTGGATGATGCTTTTCCGAAAGTTAGATGGTATATCGCCAGACTCATATATTCTACACACCAACGTGAATAGTCGTTTTGTTGCCACTTCCCCCAATGATTTTAGAAATTCTGATGGAATGTTGTCTATCCCTTCTGCCTTATTTGACCGTAAGTCCTCCAAAGCTCTTTTAAATTCCGATTCTAATACTGGATCCCCTATCTCTTCTAAATCGACTTCTGTTTCTTCTTCTTTCACATCAGACAAATCTTCACCCTCATAGAGGCTTTCAATGTATTCTTTCCACCTATCTGCTCTCTCCTCTGCATTTAACAGTGGATTTTCCGTTGCACTCTTAATGTTACCACCGTTGCTTTTAATGCCACCAAAGGTTGTTTTGACTTTCCTGTATGCTGAGTCTGTCCTTCCGACAATCATATCTTTTTCGATGTCTTCACATTTTTCCTGCAGCCATTTCGTCTTAGCTTCCCTGCACTTCCTATTTATTTCATTCCTCAGCGACTTGTATTTCTGTATTCCTGATTTTCCCGGAACATGTTTGTACTTCCTCCTTTCATCAATCAACTGAAGTATTTCTTCTGTTACCCATGGTTTCTTCGCAGCTACCTTCTTTGTACCTATGTTTTCCTTCCCAACTTCTGTGATGGCCCTTTTTAGAAACGTCCATTCCTCTTCAACTCTACTGCCTACTGCGCTATTCCTTATTGCTGTGTCTATAGCGTTAGAGAACTTCAAACGTATCTCGTCATTCCTTAGTACTTCCGTATCCCACTTCTTTGCGTATTGATTCTTCCTGACTAATGTCTTGAACTTCAGCCTACTCTTCATCACTACTATATTGTGATCTGAGTCTATATCTGCTCCTGGGTACATCTTACAATCCAGTATCTGATTTCGGAATCTCTGTCTGCCCATGATGTAATCAAATTGAAATCTTCCCGTATCTCCCGGCCTTTTCCAAGTATACCTCCTCCTCTTGTGATTCTTGAATAGGGTATTCGCTATTACTAGCTGAAACTTGTTACAGAACTCAATTAGTCTTTCTCCTCTTTCATTCCTTGTCCCAAGCCCATATTCTCCTGTAACCTTTTCTTCTACTCCTTCCCCTACAACTGCATTCCAGTCGCCCATGACTATTAGATTTTCGTCCCCCTTTACATACTGCATTACCCTTTCAATATCCTCATACACTTTCTCTATCTGTTCATCTTCAGCTTGCGACGTCGGCATGTATACCTGAACTATCATTGTCGGTGTTGGTCTGCTATCGATTCTGATTAGAACAACCCGGTCACCTAACTGTTCACAGTAACACACCCTCTGCCCTACCTTCCTATTCATAACGAATCCTACACCTGTTATACCATTTTCTGCTGCTGTTGATATTACCCGATACTCATCTGACCAGAATTCCTTGTCTTCCTTCCACTTCACTTCACTGACCCCTACTATATCTAGATTGAGCCTTTGCATTTCCCTTTTCAGATTTTCTAGTTTCCCTACCACGTTCAAGCTTCTGACATTCCACGCCCCGACTCGTAGAACGTTATCCTTTCGTTGATTATTCAATCTTTTTCTCATGGTAACCTCCCCCTTGGCAGTCCCCTCCCGGAGATCCGAATGGGGGACTATTCCGGAATCTTTTGCCAATGGAGAGATCATCATGACACTTCTTCAATTACAGGCCACATGTCCTGTGGATACACGTTACTTGTCTTTAATGCAGTGGTTTCCATTGCCTTCTGCATCCTCATGTCGTTGATCATTGCTGATTCTTCCGGCTTTAGGGGCAATTTCCCACCCCTAGGACAAGAGAGTGCCCTGAACCTCTATCCGCTCCTCCGCCCTCTTTGACAAGGCCGTTGGCAGAATGAGGCTGACTTCTTATGCTGGAAGTCTTCGGCCGCCAATACTGATTATTTATCAAAATTTAGGCAGTGGCAGGGATCGAACCCGGGACCGAAGACGTTTTGATTATGAATCAAAGACGCTACCCCTAGACCACGGGTACCCAGCCACCCCTCCAGAGAAAAATTACGAACTATAAAAGCTCCACTAACTTTATCCAATAGAGAACTCGATAAGATATTTATCACATCTCTCTCCTCCTATTCCTCTCATAATTCGAAAACAAATCCTGTCTGCATGCCGGCATCGAGCACATGTGATGATCCTCTTAAATACACAGCTATTGATCCATTTCATGGACCAGTGTAAAGTTGCATCTCCTGTACTGTAGGAGGATGACCGTATTCCACAAACTATAAGTCGAAGAGACACTCCCTGTGACCCTGTGTCGTTGTTTGAAACATGGTTTTTTTCTGCTGTAACACACTTTGTATACTGCCATATATTTTGTTTTTATACTACCTCCTGTTGCAGAAGCAGGCTTCGTTTGGTGGTGGCCTTACACATCGTAACGTACACTGTTGGCAGAGCTACAACGACATGTTTTCGTTTCCACCAAATTGTCAAGACATGGTCCTGTTGCACTAACTCAGGTCACTCTGTTTCTAGACAGGTTGCAGAAGATGGGTAGATACAGCTCTCTCCGACTTCTGCTCAGTTCCTACTTAAAGTTGAACAATCAGATGCGCAAAGTTGCAGAAATGGTCGCAGTTGCAAGAACCATAGGGACTATCTAAAATTTTACTGTAGCTGATAAGTTCGAGAAAGGTGACTCTCACTTCAGGATATGACGGTGCTAGAAATATGATTCACTAGTGGCTGTATTCATTAAAGGACTTCTCCATAGGATCCAACACAGGTATGTAGTTGAATTCAAGGACTTGATTCCAAATCATAGACATCATTTTTAGCGGAAAGCGTCGCACTAGAGACCTGGGAAGCTAGTGTACATTTCTTAAGACCTCAATCAGCACACCATCTACTGTTTGTAATCCTTCTCAATCAACCATCGCATATAACCCCAGTCGATATATTACTGAACCCCTGACATGGCATCGAGACAGAATTTGTTACAAGTACTGGAGAAATATCTTGCGTCAGCGTAAGGGAGTTGCAAAATACTGGTTTCATACCACGTTCCTTAGCCAAATCACTTTCTAAATTCGCTAATTTTATTACGAGGTTGCACTGTCGGCGACATGTAACCGCACTGTTGGTCTGATATACACTCTGGCGATCACAGTCTATATTTCAGAGTCGCGGTATTTGTCTGGAAAAAGCATTTCATTCAGAGGTAATGACATACCTCGATTTATAAAGCCAGTATATCTTTTAACATGGATACCTGTACGCACCTGTAGAACCAAGACCGCTTGTGACAGTAACATACAGTAGTAGTTGCGATCGTGTTTTTTAACATCTGGCAGCTTGTAAGACGATTAAACCTGTCTTTCTAAGACACAGTTGTACCATTCGCAAGAAAACTTATGGCGCTGATTTTCGGTCAGTATTATTTCGTACCGCCAGCAGTCAATTATTAGCGAAGAATTATACTTAGTAGCAGGGGATGCGTGATAGGTTCGCGTTGAGCATCAGGCTTATAAAGTATGTATTTGTGTTCCGATATGTGCAAGGAAAATGGATATGTGCTATCGTAGTAGTAGGTAGGGATTTCCAGAATAAGATTTTCATTCTGCAGCGGAGAGAGCGCTGATGTGAAACTTCCTGGCAGATTAAAACTGTGTGCCGGACCGAGACTCGAACTCGGGACCTTGCTTTTCGCGGGCAAGTGCTCTACCAACTGAGCTACCCAAGCACGACTCACGCCCCGTCCTCACAGCTTTACTTCTGCCAGTATCTCGTCTCTGTCTGTGAGGACGGGGCGTGAGTCGTGCTTGGGTAGCTCAGATGGTAGAGCACTTGCCCGCGAAAGGCAAAGGTCCCGAGTTCGAGTCTCGGTCGGCGCACACAGTTTTAATCTGCCAGGAAGTTTAATATTCCATACACATCAGTCAGTTTCCAGACTAATTCTGTAACTAAATAAATAAACTATGTTCCATACACTGCCATAAATAATGAAGTAAAGTTCATACATTGTCTAAAGTGTTTAAACAGTATTCCACACACTGCAACTGAATTTCCTCCAAATAACCGATCAGCTGAGTCTCTTTCCTGTCAATTTCCAGGAGGGTGGGAGAGGAGGGGGTTTACCAGAGGGGGATAGGTTAATTAATTGATAAATTTAATTAAATAGTAAATAAAATTGATAAGAGTGAGAGGGGCTATTCCAATAACTCACAAGGGGAGGCCGCTAATTGTGAAATTCAGATTCGATTCATACTGCGCATAATAAAAGCTCATGGCCAGAGGTGTAATGTGGCAAAGCACCAAGATGCACTTCTCAGCCGTTGTCGAGAAAATCGACAGTTAAAAGAAACCGTTGCGGTGAAGCACTCTCTACGATTAATAATTTTCCACAGTGTCGTGGCGCAGCGGTAAGCGCTCGGGTTCGTAATCCGAAGGTCGAAGGATCGAATCTCGCGCCATACAACCTTTTTTTTTAGTTTGTGTTTTTTGTAATTCAAATGTATACACACACACACACACACACACACATATATATATATATATATATATATATATATATATATATATATATATAAAATTCCCGGCAATCAGTTGCAACAATTATGCATATAATAAGTTGTTGAAAGTCGTTTGTTGTGGAAAAACTGGCGACTTTGAACATCATTATGTTTTCCGCAAACAAAGTTGTATTTCACAAATGTTATTAATTGTCTTCATAATGTTTACCACGTATAGTTAACGGAAGACATAGAAACGATATTCCGAAACGAATACGTATAGTGTAAGTCAAACGTTCGTATTAGAATATAGACCCCACGAACACAAATTTGCTGTGACAGGTATGAAATATAAACTCCGTTACTCGCTCGTTACACTTCAAGGACAGATGTTGAATAGGCCGAAACGAGCCGCCGCATAACAGCGTAGTTGCCTGCTAACTTCGAAAGAAGGTAGCCCGGTCCCTAGCGCAACTTATAGCATCGTCGAAAATCAGTGCGTACGTGAGAGTTTTGGTACACCCTGTTAAACAAACGGAAAAATGGAGGCGGTTCAATTGGAGAGCGATCCGGGCCCTTCGCATGAAAGTGATGTGATCGAAGAAGATTCTATACACAGTGAAGTGGCGAAACAACAACTGAAAGATGCGTTGGTGTATTTTGAAAGCCTCCTTCGTAATAGTAATCGCATCGCAGCAGAACCGTCATCATCAATCAACGAAGAAGCCGTGGTAATTGGGGAAGAAATGTTCCAGAATACGCTGCAAATGCTCGCCGAAAAAACCCTCGTTGATGATGAGAAACTGATAGACTTTAATGAAATCGACGATAATAATGCCTACGAAGACGCTGAAACGGGTCCCATTGCCAACGAATCATCAGACGAATACGAGCCGGACGAGAAGGAAAAAAAAAAAGGGTACGACTATATTTCTCTGGATTACAAAATTAGAGCTGTCAATCTGGCCAAAGAACATCCAGGATGGAGTCTCAAAACTCTACAAAAAAGGGCTGCTCTCGTTTGACAAATATGGGCTATTTATCTAGGTGGGAAGAGCAAATCAAACGTGGCGGTAGCAAATTTGATAAATATTGTACCATCGATTCATGGGTGCATGATCGCTTCGTAGAAGCTCGACAAAACTTGCAGCAAGTTGCTACCAGAAACCTGCAGCAGTGAGCCTTGGGCGCTGCAAGTCAGTTCCCAGATTTCAGCTTCAAAGCTTCAAAAACATGGGTCATCGAATTTAAAAAGAAGCATGGGAGTCGGCAACGGAAAATCACAAAATTTGTTTCCCGGTAAGAGACGGCTACCCAAGACGAAATTTTGGCTGGAGCGGACACATTTCGGATCCAGACGCGAACGTTGATAACTAACTTCGACAAAGATTTCATAATTAATACTGATCAAACAGGTACGTAAAGAGCTGTTCACAAATGTCATATGACATGATGATAGAATATGATAATCTGATATATGATAGACAACACAGATTTCGTATATTTCTTATATAAACGATATTTTTATATTTTGTTCGTCAGGGTGCCAGTACCACCCCACGTTCAACAGAACTCTCGCCGAAAAAGAGTCAAAGGCTGTCCTGGTAACCCGACACGACATGAACAAGATCACACATTCGTTTACGGCACAATATTCAATCACGATGTTTGGACTTGCCTCTTGTTTTCGTATGCCTCCAAGAGTCCACAGGTACGTTTGGACCCAGAGTACTGAAGACAGTCGACGAGTACGCCAAGAAGTATACCAACATTGTTATTACATCTTCCAAATCCGGTAAACTAACAACGGGTTTGTTCATGGACTTCTTGCGTAATGCTTTGCAACCATACATACAAAAGAAAGAATTTCTCCTTCTGATCGACTATTGGGGTGGGCAAACGAACCCGGCATTATATGATGAGATGTTCCAGGACGATAAGAAGCTACCAATGTGCACTATAAAAGTCATTCCTCCGAAGTGCACTCCTCTTGTCCAATCATGTGACATGTATTTTTACCGCCAGGTAAAAAATTTGATCAAGCGCCTTCAAAACTGTGCTTTTTTAATTGACCGAAACCGTGACATCAACTCCATCGTCCACCACAAATTGTCTTCTCTGATTTTTGCCGATATGATACGATACGCGTGGTATGCATCAAACCTGACGAACGATAGAACAATTTTTCAGAATGTCAATCAGGTGTGTTTCCCAACAGATAATTTAAAAAAAACAATTGTTCTTGTAAATACGCATCGTTCATCAGATGTGCTCGATGTCATGCTGTTTCCTGGTTTCCATGTTTCTATGATAACTATCGCTCTAGTTCGTGCGATACTCCAGCTACTTCTGGTCACTAGTTGTTAATTATGTGCGAGTGTATACCGAACTTTTCAATAAATTGGATCCATTTGAATATTATTTGTGATATTGTGTTTTATTTTAAGTATTATTTTTCCACGAGAAACGACTTTCAACAACTTATTATATGCATAATTGTTGCAACTGATTGCTGGGAATTGTGTGTATGTGTGTGTGTGTGTGTGTGTGTGTGTGTGTGTGTGTGTGTATACATTTGAATTACAAAAAACAAATACTAAAGAAAAGGTTGCATGCCGCGAGATTCGATCCGGCGACCTTCGGATTACGAACCTGAGCGCTTACCGCTGCGCCACGACGCTGTAGAAAATTATTAATCATCGAGAGTATTTCACCGCAACAGTTTCTTTTAACTGTCGATTTTCTCGACAACGGCTGAGAAGTGCATCTTGGTGCTTTGCCACATTACACCGCTGGCCATGAGCTTTTATTATGTGCAGTATGAATCGAATCTGAATTTCGCAATTGGCAGCCTCCCCTTGTCAGACCTGAAAGTGTACCTGTAGCAGCGAGGAGGGAGGTTTCCTGAGGGGGCAGTGGAACAAAAGGTTAAGTGCCTGTCAATCATTAGGAAGTATCCTTTTAGCACAACAATAGGTTAAGGACCTGTCGGCCAAAGGAGAACAATAGGTTAATGACCTGTCAATCAAAGGAGAACAGTGGGTCTGCCCCTGAGTGCATACCTACCCCTGATGTAGACAACCCACATTAACAAAATGTACTGGCGTCCTTGTTTCCCTACTACTGACAATAGATCGCGGCTGCCTCCAGCGCTGAGGTTAGTAAAACACGTACATGAACACGGAGCTGCGTGGACCTGCGAGACACCTGCAAGCTGTTGCGCATGCTCACTGTTACCCAGCCTCCCTGGAAGGTACCGCAGTAGGCAACACTCGCTGCCGCTTTCCGTTGACGCCGCTTTCATCGCCTGTCGTGAATTTTTATGTTTTGATCCAGACAAATAAATTCACCCATTAGAGTGCTGGAACCGTTTTAAGGATGTTTTGCCTAATGCATGGTCAGAGCGAGAGAAAATTTATTTCTGATGAAGTCATTTGTCAGGAGATGCTTTGCGGTGGTCAGCTGACGTAATGATAAGATTCAAAATTCTTTCAGAATTTAAAATTGTATTTCTCAACGAGTACTGGTCACACAACAAGACAAAACGAAGTTCTGAGAGAGTTACAGCGTGGTAAAAAGTTTGTTAGGTCATGTAACTTTATGTAGATGATATACTGTTGGCAACTCCCACATGGGAAGAACATACGAGCATCCTACTGATCAGGATGCTAGAAGCTATAGAAAAAGGAGGTATGAAATTGAAGTTAGAAAAGACAGTGTGTAAGGTACAAAATAAGATTTCTGGGCTATGAAATTAGCACTGAAGGTATACTGCCTGATTCCTCCAAATTATCAGTCATTGAAAAATTTGAATTGCCCCAAAATAAAAAGCAGCTCAAGTCAATGTTCGGTTTGTTCGGATTCTACCTCCGTTTTGTTAGAGATCGCTTGTTTAATTCATCTTGTTTATTCAACTTGTTGAAGAAGAAAACCCCATGCGTTTGGACTAAAGAGTGCCAGTCCGCTTTTGACGAATTAAGAAACTGTTTGATGAATACTTATTTTTCTTGCTTGCCTTGTCTGTTTCTTGCATTTGTCTCTTCCAAAATGCCCACCCCACCTATCCCATGCCGCTCAGACACCACAGCCACAAGCGTTAGATGCAACACAGCTAATGCAGATGTTTCCGTTCCAGACGCAGCAGATACCTACGTTGCTCAACACGGTGCAGCAGCTACTGGCCAACGCTGCACGCCCGACGGAACAAGCACCTACAGCTATACTACCTTTTCACCAGTTTCTTGAACAAGAAGAGGAATGGCTCGACTGGTTGCAACAGTTCGAAGCCCACATACTAGCTCACAACGTACCAGGTACTATGAAACTACCGTTTTTCTTATCCACGGTAGGAAGTGCAGTGTTCCGATTAACTCAAACTGTTTCCTAACGCCACTCCAAGTGAACTTTCGTGCGGGCAGGTTGTAGGTTCTCTAACTAACTATTATGACCAAAAAGTGAATGTGATAGCAGCTAGGTACCAGTTCTTTAATTGCAAGAAACGGTCAGAATAAACTTGGCAGGGTATGATGCGGAAATGCAAATTCTAATGAGCTTGTGTTGCTTTATATTCAGATGTTATGTTGCGTGATGCGATCGTGTACAACGTACCTGATGTCAGACTCAGAGAACAGATTTTGAAGCAGTCCAATCCACCATTTCAGCAGATAGTGCAAATACTGTATCAGTATGATTCAGGTGCCCTGTCGGCTGATATATTTGCACAGCCAGCAATTTGTCTGGTTGAGTCCCTTGTTTGCGATCGGCCCATTCCGCAGAGGCAGCTTGCACTTGCTACGTCGAGTAAACAACGTTCCACGCCTCGTAAACAGCTCACTAAACATGCGGCTACACAGGCGAACATAATTAAGTCTTGCCCTCAGTGTTATTCACGGCACAAATGCCAAGATTGCTCCTCCTGTAAAGCTCAGTGTTATGCTTGTGGCAGGAAATGACATGTACAATCCGTATTTTTGAAACTGACCAACCATAAAAATTCGGCCCACTCATAAAAATCTAGTCAGAAGGCCCATGTCATTAATGCAGTATATGCAAATTCTGTAACAGGCATTCACAAAATTGACACACGAGCAGTTTCTTCAGTGATACCCCAGTGCAACAAACTTTTTGTTCAATTGTGTCTTTGTGGGAAACGTGTGAAATTTCAGTTGGAAACGGTTGCCTCTGTCACATTGCTAAATCGTCACACATATGAACTATTAGGCTCCCCATGCCTGTTTAAAACTCGCACGCTACTGACGGCTTATAATGGACAAGACAATCCCGGTCTTGGAAAATGTACTTTTCCTGCTATGTATCGCTCGTGTACGTGAACAGTGACTTTCACAGTGCTCCAATCACGCGAATGTGCGTACATATTAATTTTATTTGTTTGGCTTTAACATTCTGGACAATGTGTTGTCAGTGTCTGCATTCCATGCAAGAGACAGTGCAGCTAGCTTGTTAAAAGAATCCCCGGAACTCTTTTCTGAAGGTTTAGGCAAGGATAATAACTTTGTTGCACATATTACTCTGAAAGACAATGATCAGCCAAAACCTTGCTGGGTCAGAACTGTTCTCATTGCATTACGAGACAAAGTCGCTGCTGAACTTAAAGAACTGCAAGATAGCGGAGCTATTGCGCCCATACAAGCTAGTCAATGGGCAAGTCCACTGGTTTTGCTCCCCAGACCTTCGCCTCTGTGTTGACTAAGTCTACAGTCAACCCACAAACTGTGATTGATACTTATCCATTGCCACGCCCTGAGGATCCCATGGGCAGATTAGGCGCTGGTCGCTACTTTTCAAAAATTGATTTGCGCGACGCGTTACCTTCAAATACCGCTCGATGAAGAATCTCAAAAAGTCTGTGCAGTAAATACTCATTTGGACTTGTTTAAATTTTTGTGTTTGCCTTTTGGAAGTGGCCTCTGCACCCGCAATTTTCTTGGAAGTGGCCTCTGCATCCGCAATTTTCCATCGGTATTTGGAACAGCTGACTGCAAAAGTGCCAAACTCTTCAAACTATTTGGACGATATTGTCGTAGCAGGTCGTACACATGAAGAACATATTGCAAATTTGCGTGCTTTTTTCGTGTGTTACCTGATGCGGTTTAAAGTGTAGACTGGACAGTGCGATTTTTTTGAACCTGAGTTGCAGTGTCTTGGTCATGTCATAAACAGTTAAGGTGTACATCCTCTTTAGTCGCATTTGCTAGCCATACGAGATTTGACAGCTCCTCACAATGTCACAGAATTGCAGTCAGTCTTGGGGAAAATGAACTTTTATATTCGGTTCATACCGAATGCTACACAAGTCGCGGCTCAATTGCATCGCTTGCGTCGCAAGAATGTCGTCTTTGTTTGGACAGATGAGTGCCAAGTAGCTTTCGAAAAACTGAAAAATGCATTGCTCAGTGATATATCTAGGGTGACCAGAAGTCCGGATTAATCCGGACATGTCCTCCTTTTTAGCTCTTTGTCCGGGGTCCGGGCGGATTTTTACAGTGTCCGGCTTTTTAGCAAAGTTGAGCGTAATACAGTTAAATTTACAATTCGTCCCGTTCTATTGCTCTTTTCTTAAATACTTTCACTATTGGCACAACCTTCGTGATAAACGCGCACGAAGGTGCTGTTAGTAGGTGGCACCAGGATCGTCGATGATATCGTTGATCGATCTATAAGCGAATGCAAATATCGATTATTTAAAATTTTCGTTTCGTATCTTCGCTTTGTATTGGCTTGGCTTCCTGTAGTGCACGTGTGATTTGTGAGTATAATTTTTAACCGAGTGAGTTACGTAAAATATTTGGCTGTGCATAAACGAAAGTGTACATTTTCTGATGTCCTTTCCTGCAAATATCCAGCTTTCAAGAAAGGGAGAAATGAATTTAAAGCGGAATGTAACATATGTGGAGCTGGAACGTACGTCTTAGTGAGTGGCCAATAAAGGTAAGAAATAACTCGACAGATTAACTGTCATGGTTTTATTTCATTGTTTCACAGTCATTCCATTTATTTGCATTCGGAAGGTTAAAGTGCAGTTTAGATGTCGTCAGCTGCTGCTTGAATTGTAGATGTTGGTAGCGATGCGTCATATGAAGGGAGATGAATCGTCTTACGTTTTTCGCTTTGTAAACAATTCCGTGTTGTTGACCTAACAAATCAATTGACGCCACATTGTCACCACAATCAATGTTTTTAATTTTTTTTATATTGCTCAGTTAACCACCACCTGACCATCAGTAACAATTAACTACTAGTTTTACCGGTAATTCCCGGCAGTCACGTGACTTGTACACAGCTGACGAGTGGTATCCTCATCTGCAGTTGACCCGTTTGATGTGTCCTCTTTTTCTCTTCCTTTGTCCTCCTTTTTGAAGCTGTTTGTCTTCCTTTTTAAACAATTGCATCTGGTCACCCTAGATATATCCTTACTTCACTTTGATCCTGACAAACCAGTTGTATTGCTAGTTGGCGCTTCCTCTTACGGAACTGGTGCAGTGCTTTTGCATAGAATTGGTGATAAAGACAGGCCTATTGTTTTCGCATCAAAGTGTTGTCCAAATCTCAGTGTAACTATTCACAAATCGAGAAAGAGGCTTTGGCTATTGTGCATGGTGTCACCAAATTCCACCGCTGTTTGTATGGCACAAAATTCTGCTTAGTAACGGGTCACAAGCCTTTGCACTCCTTGTTTCATCCGACGAAACCGGTTCATGTACGAACTGTCCAAAGATGGGCTTCGTTGTTGTCTCAATACCAGTACGAGATTGTGTATCGTCCGACAGCTCAACATGGTAATGCTGACGCACTTTTACGTCTTCCGATTGGCCCTGACACAGACTTTGACGCTTCTGCTGCATCTTGTTGTCACATCGATGCTCAGAAGTCTGGATTCCTTCAAGATTTTCCGCTGAACTATAGAAGAATTGCTCAGGCTACGGAAGCTGATTCAGATTTGAACATTTTGCTAACTTACATTCGCACATCTTCGCCTAGATCTTCTCATAGCATAAAGAACGGTGTAGTGCGACGATACTTTGCCGTTCGGCATGGACTAGCTGTACAGAAAGGTGTGATTCTTGTTCAAACTGACGGTGGACAGTCACGTATGTTGATCGCCTAAAGGTTTGAAAAACGAAGTGTTGCACTTACTTCACCGAGGACAGTGGGGGATTGTTCGTACGAAACAATTAGCGCGTCGATGCTATACTTGGCAAGGTATGGACACTCAAATAGAACAGATAACGTCACAGTGTCACGCATGGGCGGGAAAGCAGTCTGCTCCACCACAAAAGTTCTTTGCTTGGCCTAAGTCGCAATCGCCATGGCAACGTGTGCACATAGACTTTGCAGGACCTTTTTGGGACACTTGTGGTTGTTGGTTGATTGTGTTTGACGCATACAGCAAATTTCCGTATGCTGTGCCAATGAACTCGACAATGTCACATAGCACAATTCAGGTTTTGTCCTCTATTTTTACTTCGAGCGTTTACCAGAAGTTATAGTCTCAGACAACACTCCTCAGTTCACGTCAGATGAATTTGAAATATTCTGTGAACGAAATGGCATACAGCATCTAACTTGTGCACCATTCCATCCACAGTCAAACGACGAAGCGGAACTTTTTGTCAGAACCTTCAAGCAGCAGATGGCCAAACTTCGCTCCGCACACACCACCGATCAAGTATTGCAACTGTTTCTCGGCTCCTGTCGTTCGCACCCACGAGATGGACCGTCGCCAGTGGAATTGCTTCGTGGCCGCCTTCTTCGGACACTGCTCCACCCTTCTCAGCATCCGGCGGCGAAGGAAGGCCACAAGTATCGCTTCCCGCCGCGAGATATTGTCTTTTACAGGGTTTTTAGCGGCAGCAGACGATGAGCGCGAGGCGAGATCGTCCGTCGACTTGGCGCTTGTATGTATTTTATTTCAGGTCCGAATGGCATGCAGCTCTGACATCAAAATCAATTTCGCCACTGTCATGTGCACGATGATCTTTCTGTGTCTCTTGCCCCAGATTCACGGATCCCAAGAACAGAACGGACACAGCAGCCGCCAGAGGGTGTCACCACGACACCGTGGGCCGACCTCATGGAAACGGAGTCTTCACCTCCTCCACTTCGTCTCATTCTACCGATGAAGATGGACCCCCTCACACAGCAGCAGCCTACGCTGTCCACATCTGGTTATTGGCCACCAGAGGTGGGCGCGTTTTCCAGGCGACGTTTGCGCCAGAGTGAAGGCCAGATAGCGGGGTACGACTGGAAGTATGACGTCCCCTGCACCCACAGCCACTGCTTCTGGTCCAGCACTGAGTCCACTCTGTGGCCTCCACCGCTGTTGTCGCACTCCCTACACGACGACGGTCTGTCGATTTGAGGAGTGGTGGAGGGGGGGGGGGAAGGATTGCTCCGGCATAGCACATAACATCAAGCACTGGCACATCAGCATGGAACATAGCCGCAGAGGAGGCTGTGAGATGATGGCAGCCAATAAAAGTATTGGGACAAAGCTGTTTCAACCCCTCAAGAGTACCGTCATCCAAGATGTCGGCCATTCCGTCATCTGATGACGTCATCCAAGATTGCGGCCGTTCTGTCATCAGATGGCGTTATCTAAGATGGCAGCCATTCCATCAATTAAGATGGCAGATTTTGGCGGGAAGTTTGAATTTTGGTGGCAAGATAGGTCAAGTGAGCTACCTCCACTAACATAAATCATCCGACCGCCACCTCTTCCTAGGGATTGGCTGGCAGAGGACTCTACCTGTGCTGGCATTTTTTGCAGGAAGTGCCTTCACTATGACAGTTAGACTCCATCTGACCTAGTACACAGCACTGCCACCAGAGGGTGCTGTCATCTCTCCTGTGACATAACCCAAGATGGTTGTCTGCAGGTGGAAAATGACTCAGCCTGAGCTAGCCTTCTGGAGAGATTAAGGAAGGAGTGTACTTTATTTATTATGGAACAATTAATTTAGGTATCGATTTTGAAAGATAGAATGTTTATCACACTATTACAAAACACATGATCTTCCATGCTTGGGCTCACGCCACACAGCCCACAGACCTGTAAACTACTCCTAAATAGCACTCTGCTGACACGCAAACAACTCCTAAATTACCGAAATAATTTCAGTACAGACATGCAAACTCCTACTAAATAATGCAGTACACTGATGTGTAGACATCGTAAACTGTCCAAGTAACACACAGCACAATCTACAGACCTGATTGCAAAATAATGCAACAGACTTGCAAACAACATTCGGATGCACCGCCCACCGCCCCCTCTGCACTGGATCGTACAGGAGACTACTGCACACGCTCCCAGGAGTGAGGATGCACTGCCCGTCAAAGTGACGCAGCCATCAGCTGCCAAGCCTCGCACAGGTGCTCATACGGGTCCGCCAAGCATGAGGCGGCGACATCCCCTTCCATACTTGATACCAGAGAAACTCCACTCGAAATGTGTGTTCATCTAGGCACCATTGCTGACGTGACCAGATGGAGCGAAGACCTATTTGGGAGTGCGTCGACGCTGGACGCAAGACAGTGCGAACCATTACTATCACTCCACTGACAATGGCACGTGAAAGTTCTTCGAGTGTTATACTGACGTCACATGTCTATCTTAATAAGCGCCAAGTCATCCTCTGGACTGCACGGGCATGTGATTACCGATTCTGGGGCAATGATGCATAACTCTGGTGCAGATCCAGTGGCAGCACCATTCGCCATTGTTTTCTGCAGACGAGATTTTCGGCACAAAAATTATTTTGCACAGATCGCTAAATCTTACTGACAGATAAACCTGCAAAAGTTGTCTACAGATCATCAAAAACATTCCAGATTCACAAGATACTCGAAGGCAGGAACATATTTGCCAGTGTAGCTGCAATTAAATATTACGATTGCTGCTGCAGTCTGACACCGATCGATGTACAGGTAATGTCTCTGCTTGACAGCCGTGGTTCTGGAACGAATCTCAGTATCTATAACTCACGTAATTTTCCACATAAAAAATCTCTCATATACCCTCATGGTTATCGATGTGCTGAATCTATACGTCCCTCACGATAGGACACGCTCTCATACAGTGCAGTTGTCTTTTACATCAGCACCCAAAAAAATTATGGAATGCCTACACTCACACCGGCTATATGTCTCAGTTCTCCTCAGTCCTAGGAAATTATCTGACAGTCTTACAATCAACACTTCTGGATGGTGCAGCATCCTGCCAAGATTCTCTCATACAAGTGTTATGAAGGACAGGCGTCCGGCACTATGTGTGATAATTAATACCTCACCTGCAGACGTAATGCTTGGAAAGACGTCACCGACGCCAGTTGGTGTACTGTAATCATCATCAGTAATGATAGAACAACAAGGAAAATGCGAGTTCGTTCTTTCTCACGGTCCTAACGTGGCACCCCGTTCATCATGTGTTACCCTTCCTGCTTTTAACATACACAAACGTTCCCACCGCTATGTAGAGACTCCTATATCCCAGCACAAAGGACGTCTTGTGAAAGAATGGGGGATTATGACTGGCTCTTATCGAATTTACCCACCGAATTACTGATACCACCGGTGTGGAAGCACCGTCTGCCTTCTTTTTTTCTTTTCTGCGGACGAGATTTTCAGCGGCAAAAAAACTATTTTACACTGATCGCCATATTGCACTGACAACTAAACATGGATGCAATTGAGTACATTGCTATACTACGCCTCCCAATCAGTGCATTTGGGCTAAGTGTTGGTAGCTGTGCTACAATTGCAAGCAGTTTTAGAATATAGAACGAGAGGTTATATCATGATCGCATGGATAAAACTGACACAAAAAATCTATAGAATTGCGAAAAATGACGAGTAATAGGTATAAACTGAATGAATATACACCAAAATGCGGGGAAACTGAGGAGGTATTTGCGCATCTTCTGGTTCGCGCAGAGCAATTTCTACGTGGGAACAAGTATGCGGCAGCAAGAGGAACCGAGAAAACGTCGACATGGAAGCGACGGGAATCAGGGAAGCAGTCAATCTTTTTCCGTCGAGGTAGCATTATACTGTATGTCTATTGAGGTACGAGTGATACATGCGAGTTGACTACTGTACTTGATGCTTTTCGGGAAGACAGAGAACCAACCACCTTTAAACTTACTTGCGTCTGCGTTAAAGAAAAACGAGTAGACGGGGTGATCGATTCAGATGGAGCTGTAACGAGGTACGATTTAATGGTAGACTGATGATGCATTCTAGAGAGGGAGATGTTGCTGCAGGTCAATTTTTCCACTGTTCTGTCAGGATGCGTCCGACTCTTATACAGCCACGTGTTCAGTATGTGATTTAAAGTGCTGTCTACTTGCGATCGTTAACAGTAAACCTGTCGGTCATCAGAGGACTTCCATCTCATGTGTGATGAAATGTGACACATTCCTCTAAATGAACTTTGATTTATATGATGTACACCATCATCATCATCATCATCATCAGTTATCTGCTATATTAGCAGGTCCTTTGCCTCTCCATTTTCTGCGATCCATTGCTTCCTTCTTAAGGCTGCTGTATGTTGTACCGTCCATCATGTCATCCAGTATCTGGAATCTCTTCCTTCCTCGCTTCCTTTTGCCTTCTACATAACCTTCTAAAACTGTTTTTATCAGTTCGTCATTCTTTCTTAATATATGCCCAATCCAATTTCTTTTTCTTCTCTTTATTACATCTAGTAACTGCCTTTTCTCTCCCACTCTTCTCAGTACTTCTTCATTTTTTACTCTGTCCATCCAACTTATTCTTTCCATCTCCCGCCATGTCCAGATCTCAAAAGCCTCCAGCCTTTCTCTGTCTTTTTTCCTCATAGTCCATGTTTCAGCGCCATATAGAAGAACACTCCATACAAGACATTTTATGAGTCTCTTTCTGAGTTCTCTGTCCAGACCGCTGCAGAAGATTCTCCTTTTCTTATAAAACGCATCTTTTGCCATTGCTATCCTTGTTTTAATTTCTGTGGTGCACTTCCAGTTGGTGTCTATCCTGCTTCCAAGATACTTAAAATTTTGCACCTGTTCTAGTGTTTCTCCATTCAGCACAATTTTTATTTCCTTATTTCCTACTATTGTCAATACTTTTGTTTTATTTGTGTTAATTTTCATTCCATATTTTTTTCCGTTAGTTGCAATGGTGTCCACCAAATCCTGTAATTCTTTTTCCTCTGTCGCTAGAAGGACCATGTCATCAGCAAATCTCAAGCACCCTACTCTTCTTCCTTCAATTACCATACCCCTGTCGCATCTTGGGTGTAAAATCGAGACTTCTTCTTCATAACAAAGTTAGCGATAGGTGCTTGTGAGGTACTACAATCCCCGTGTATATATTTACCTGACAGATGTGGTGTTTACAGAGTTAGTGGCGGAGTGACTTGTAATTTTCACATGTCGGACGCTGCTGCTATGCGTTTATCTGTTTCTTTGTAAGAGGTATCCCCAGTTACTAATGATCATTTTATATAGGACTGATGCAGGCATAGTATAATTTCTGAACTGTGATCGGATGTGAACAGTGGATGCTATACATCTCCGGAAAGATGTATTGTGCTCTTATCACACAGAGCAAATGTTTTAAGGAAACAGTTTTTTCGTTTTACGGTTTGATAACATAGTTTGTCGTAGACAAACCGGGAAGAAGGATGTAGGTCATGCGCTTGAAATATATTTCTTACATGGGGATATTAAAGGTGCTACATTCCATATCACTGATAGGTCGGAAACGCAAGTGATCTAACGTTATAGCCCGTTTTAAGTGCAGAACGTTGTAGCCTGAGGAGTGCATGGGTTTATGTTCTCTCTTACCAACACCTTCCAGGTACTGATTCTGTTGTTGTTGTTGTTGTTGTTGTTGTTGTTATTGTTATTGCTGTGGTCGTCAGTCCTGAGACTGGTTTGATGCAGCTCTCCATGCTACCCTATCCTGTGCAAGCTTCTTCATCTCCCAGTACCTACTGCAACCTACATCCTTCTGAATCTGCTTAGTGTATTCATCTCTTGGTCTCCCTCTATGATTTTCACCCTCCACGCTGCCCTCCAATGCTAAATTTGTGATTCCTTGGTGCCTCAGAACATGTCCTACCAACCGGTCCCTTCTTCTTGTCAAGCTGTGCCACAAACCCCTCTTCTCCCCAATTCTATTCAATACCTCCTCATTAGTTATGTGGTCTACCCATCTTATCTTCAGCATTCTTCTGTAGCACCACATTTTGAAAGCTTCTATTCTCTTCTTGTCTAAACTATTCATCGTCCATGTTTCACTTCCATACATGGCTACACTCCATGCAAATACTTTCAGAAACGACTTCCTGATACTTAAATCTATACTCGATGTTAACAAATTTCTCTTCTTCCAAGACGCTTCCCTTGCCATTGCCAGTCTACATTTTATATCCTCTCTCCTTCGACCATCATCAGTTATTTTGCTCCCCAAATAGCAAAACTCCTTTACTACTTTAAGTGTCTCATTTCCTAATCTAATTCCCTCAGCATCACTCAACTTAATTCGACTACATTCCATTATCCTCGTTTTGCTTTTGTTGATGTTCATCTTATATCCTCCTTTCAAGACACTGTCCATTCCGTTCAACTGGTCTTCCTAGTCCTTTGCTGTCTCTGACAGAATTACAATGTCATCGGCGAACCTCAAAGTTTTTATTTCTTCTCTATGGATTTTATTTCCTACTCCGAATTTTTCTTTAGGCTACAACCCTGTCTCACTACCTTCCAACCACTTCTTCCCTTTCATGCCCCTCGACTCTTAAAACTGCCATCTGGTTTCTGTACAAATTGTAAATAGCCTTTCGCTCCCAGTATTTTACCCCTGCCACCTTTAGAATTTAAAAGACAGTATTCCAGTCAACATTGTCAAAAGCTTTCTCTAAGTCTACAAATGCTAGAAACGCAGGTTGCCTTTCCTTAACCTTTCTTCTAAGATAAGTCGTAGGGTCAATATTGCCTCACGTGTTCCAACATTTCTACAGAATCCAAACTGATCTTCCCCGAGGTTGGCTTCTACCAGTTTTTCCATTCTTCTGTAAAGAATTCGCGTTAGCATTTTGCAGCTGTGACTTATTAAACTGATAGTTCGGTAATTTTCACATCTGTCAACACCTGCTTTCTTTGGGATTGGAATTATTATATTGCATTTATCCTGGACTCTGGCATAATACTTTAAAATTGATAGCTTGGTTGAGTCACGTAAAAATGCTTCGAACTCTATGCGCCTGGAACTGCATTGCACATAAAAATCATCCGTTTCTTGCTCTTCTTAATCATCTGCTATTACATCACGACACTTTCATATCTGTTGCTATACATTGATGAGGAGTGCTAACCACCTCGACATGGGCGCACCTCGAGAAATTTTGTGCACCTGGATAGGTGAAGACTTGGCAAGCTCCATTCATTCATGACACGTGTAATGTAGCGTTCCACTTCTTGAAACATCCTGGCAGATTAAAACTGTGTGCCCGACCGAGACTCGAACTCGGGACCTTTGCCTTTCGCGGGCAAGTGCTCTACCATCTGAGCTACCGAAGCACGACTCACACCCGGTACTCACAGCTTTACTTCTGCCAGTATCTCGTCTCCTCATTCTGGAAACCTCCCCCAGGCTGTGGCTAAGCCATGTCTCCGCAATATCCTTTCTTTCAGGAGTGCTAGTTCTGCAAGTTTCGCAGGAGAGCTTCTGTAAAGTTTGGAAGGTAGAAGACGAGATACTGGCAGAAGTAAAGCTGTGAGTACCGGGCGTGAGTCGTGCTTCGGTAGCTCAGATGGTAGAGCACTTGCCCGCGAAAGGCAAAGGTCCCGAGTTCGAGTCTCGGTCGGGCACACAGTTTTAATCTGCCAGGAAATTTCATATCAGCGCACACTCCGCTGCAGAGTGAAAACCTAATTCTGGTTCCACTTCTTGTCGGTTGTAGATTAAATCAGTAACAGTGCTGCAGGGCGGGTTGGTCAATGACAGTGTAAGGGGGTCTTTCACTCTATAATTTTACCGTAAGACAGCGAGAATACTCTGTGACTCCCATATGCATGTTATCACATCATTGGTCTGTGTTGAAATTACTGTAAAATTGATAAAAATTTTCACACTATCAACTGTGGTGCTTATCATTAGAGTACATCGATGGTGTCTTTTCCATCCCATCCATCCACTGGCACCCTGTTGGTTACCAAATAATGAGTGACTGACATCGCTTCTTTGAGTTTGGGAAAGAGCTTTGGTGGTGGGACAGCACCTTCTAGGGTGGATAGCACAGAGACATTGATCACGTACACGACTGCAATATGAGGAATCAGTCGAAACGGAACATAGTGGCATCAGCTATTCCATCACTAGGACATATGAGTTTAAATGTAGAGCTCGTTGATCACCTTCGAACTGTGGTTTGGAAACTCTCCACAATGCAGCCAAACTCTTCCAGCTTCCTTATGTTGTGACGGCCTTTTATTTAAAATCATCCAGTGTATGTGGCATGTTATGTCTTCTTTTGACGCCTGTGGTTCCGGAACGAATCTCAGTATCTATAGCACACATAATTTACCACATAAAAAAATCTCTCTCATACACTCATGGTTATTGATGTGCTGAATCTATACATCCCTCAGGATGGGACACACACTCATCTTCTCTGGTCATGCCACAACATAAACCACAGCAATTTTACAAAGTGATATATACACATTTTACACAAACAGAGCAGTTATCTTTTGTATCAGCACCCAAAAATATTATGGTATACCAACACTCAGACTCTCCTTAGTCCTAGGAAATTATCTGACAAAGTCTTTCAATCAGTGCTTCTGGAAGGTGCTGCATCCTCCCAAGATTCTCTCGTAAAAGTGTTACGAAGGACAGGTGTCCGGCACTATGTGTGATAATACCGCACCTGCGGACGTAATGCTTGGAAAGACATCACTGAAACGGGTTGGTGTACTGTAATCATCATCACTAATGATAGAACATTAAGGAAAATGCGAATTCGTTCTTTCTCGCGGTCCTAACGTGGCACCCCGTCAAATGGCTCTGAGCACTATGCGACTTAACTTCTGAGGTCATCAGTCGCCTAGAACTTAGAACTAACTAAACCTAACTAACCTAAGGACATCACACACATCCATGCCCGAGGCAGGATTCGAACCTGCGACCGTAGCGGTCATGCGGTTCCAGACTGAAGCGCCCAGAACCGCGCGGCCACACCGGCCGGCGGCACCCCGTCCATCACGTGTTAAACTTCCTGCTTTTAACATACACAAACGTTCTCACTGCTATGTAGAGACTCCTATATCCCAGCACAAAGGACGTCTTGTCAAAGAATGGATGATTATGATTGGCTCTCAGCGAATTTATCCGCCGAATTATTGATGCCACCGGTGTAGAAGCACTATCCGCCTTTTCTTTTTTCTTTCTGCAGACAAGACTTTCAGTGGCAAAA
Organism: Schistocerca piceifrons; assembly: GCF_021461385.2. Lineage (NCBI taxonomy): Eukaryota > Metazoa > Arthropoda > Insecta > Orthoptera > Acrididae > Schistocerca > Schistocerca piceifrons. The sequence goes on from NC_060149.1 coordinate 337,236,873, forward strand.
AACTATTTTACACTGATCGCCATAATGCACCGACAACTAAACTTTGCAAAGTGGCCCACATATCGTCAAATACGGAAATACTCTTACTCAATTGCACTGCTCTCCCACTGAGGACAAGAGCTCGAATATTAGATTGTGAAACCAGTCTCCAACCCAGCAATATACCACTGCGTACTGTGTCGATGTACTAAACATACAATTCGTATCCTGCACCATACAAAATCAGCCCTGTTACATCATCTGTACATATACCGCGAAGACAGACAGCACTATATATACTCCTCGCAACAATGGATACTTCCATGCGAAGTCGGCGGCCAACGACCCCCGATGGGTGACCAGAGGGCTCTCAGCGGACCGAAGTCACTCTCGGAACTGTTCTACAGATTCGGGCTCATTCCCCCTTGGCACAAACACGTTACTGTTTCTGGTCCCAACCTGCTTCCTTGCTTGCTTTTCCACACCCATAGCCAGACTCTGGGATTACAAGAACACATGTGTTTTCGCATGGTTTGCCATAATATTATACCATTTTCGCAGTACTTCTCGATATCAAGCACACAGCAGTATCTTACCGATCGCTCGCGCAACACAAGGTATAGACTGGAAATTATTTCTCTACAAACCCCAAACTTCAGCGAGGTGGAGCGTGCTGTAGACCACTGAGGAACTATAAACCTATCCCGTCTGCGACAACCTTCACGTGAGAATTCGAAACAAATAGTGGAAAATGATGTTTCCACTTGCGAATACCGCTGTTGGTGATGTAACATGCTCTAAAACATCCCTATAATTTACGAAGTCAACTAAGGTGTTTCTCATGTCTAGAGAACCGGCAATCGTGTCTCCCACCTGCTAGATGCACACCCCACAGTCGATCTTCTCTCAACTAAATAAAGAAGTCAAATGCGAAGAAGCGGTCAACTGAACAATTTACATGGGAGGGAATAATGGTCCAGCGCAAAAATGTGTCCATTTTGAATCTTGTCAAATTTCCACTTGATAACGAAAGCGGCCTAACACATACTAAGTACTAGTTCGCTATTCAACTGTCTAGAGGACAACACGGTTAATTCATCTACATTCCTACACTCCAACAAGTTTCTCCATTCTAACAGCTCGTACCGTTAACGGGAAAGGTGAATCATTCCCGTCACTGGTGCTGCATGCCAAGCACGCACAGGTAGAATCGTCCTAATAAATTGATCACATATATACACTCCTGGAAATTGAAATAAGAACACCGTGAATTCATTGTCCCAGGAAGGGGAAACTTTATTGACACATTCCTGGGGTCAGATACATCACATGATCACACTGACAGAACCACAGGCACATAGACACAGGCAACAGAGCAAGCACAATGTCGGCACTAGTACATTGTATATCCACCTTTCGCAGCAATGCAGGCTGCTATTCTCCCATGGAGACGATCGTAGAGATGCTAGATGTAGTCCTGTGGAACGGCTTGCCATGTCATTTCCACCTGGCGCCTCAGTTGGACCAGCGTTCGTGCAGGACGTGCAGACCGCCTGAGACGACGCTTCATCCAGTCCCAAACATGCTCAATGGGGGACAGATCCGGAGATCTTGCTGGCCAGGGTAGTTGACTTACACCTTCTAGAGCACGTTGGGTGGCACGGGATACATGCGGACGTGCATTGTCCTGTTGGAACAGCAAGTTCCCTTGCCGGTCTAGGAATGGTAGAACGATGGGTTCGATGACAGTTTGGATGTACCGTGCACTATTCAGTGTCCCCTCGACGATCACCAGTGGTGTACGGCCAGTGTAGGAGATCGCTCCCCACACCATGATGCCGGGTGTTGGCCCTGTGTGCCTCGGTCGTATGCAGTCCTGATTGTGGCGCTCACCTGCACGGCGCCAAACACGCATACGACCATCATTGGCACCAAGGCAGAAGCGACTCTCATCGCTGAAGACGACACGTCTCCATTCGTCCCTCCATTCACGCCTGTCGCGACACCACTGGAGGCGGGCTGCACGATGTTGGGGCGTGAGCGGAAGACGGCCTAACGGTGTGCGGGACCGTAGCCCAGCTTCATGGAGACGGTTGCGAAGGGTCCTCGCCGATACCCCAGGAGCAACAGTGTCCCTAATTTGCTGGGAAGTGGCGGTGCGGTCCCCTACGGCACTGCGTAGGATCCTACGGTCTTGGCGTGCATCCGTGCGTCGCTGCGGTCCGGTCCCAGGTCGACGGGCACGTGCACCTTCCGCCGACCACTGGCGACAACATCGATGTACTGTCGAGACCTCACGCCCCACGTGTTGAGCAATTCGGCGGTACGTCCACCCGGCCTCCCGCATGCCCACTATACGCCCTCGCTCAAAGTCCGTCAACTGCACATACGGTTCACGTCCACGCTGTCGCGGCATGCTACCAGTGTTAAAGACTGCGATGGAGCTCCGTATGCCACGGCAAACTGGCTGACACTGACGGCGGCGGTGCACAAATGCTGCGCAGCTAGCGCCATTCGACGGCCAACACCGCGGTTCCTGGTGTGTCCGCTGTGCCGTGTGTGTGATCATTGCTTGTACAGCCCTCTCGCAGTGTCCGGAGCAAGTATGGTGGGTCTGACACACCGGTGTCAATGTGTTCTTTTTTCCATTTCCAGGAGTGTATTTTATCCCTGTACTTACAACTAAATGTTACGATTGCGATCTCAGTTGAAAGACATTCGACAATGAGCGAAGTATCATAAATACACCCTGCTGATGGCTGTGGCCCTCGCTCTGGAAATAGAAATATCTGTACCATTCTTATGACTTGCCATACTCTTCCCTTTGTTATGACAGTACACGACGTCAAATCCATACTTTCCTTTGCACATGTCTGAACACACACACATACTTTATATACCTGATGCTCAGGATGAACCTGTCACACATCCCTTACTACTACTACTACTACTACTACTACTACTACATATAATAGTTCATCAATAATTGATTGCCTATGATACGAAATTATGCTGAGAGAAAAATCAGCGATGGGTGGACATGTCTCGTAAGTTTTTCTTGTGAGTGATACCACTGTGTCTTAGAAAGATAGGCGTAATCGTCTCATGTTAAAAACCCGATCGCAACAACTACTCTGATACTGTCATAAGCGCTCTTGGTTATACAGGTGCACACAAGTATCCATTTTAAATGCTGTACTTACTTTATAAATCGAGGTACGACATAACCTCTGAATGAGAAGGCTTTTTGTCCAGACAAATACCGAGACTGATCGCTGGAGTGTATATTATCAGGCCAGCAGTCAGATTACATGTAGCTCACGATGCAACCTCGTGATAAAATCGCTGAATTTTGAATGCGATTCGGCTAAAGAATGTGGTATGTAAGTGATATTTGCGGCTTCCTCACGCCGCCCCAGCTATATATTTCTATAGTATTTGTAATGAATTCTGTCTCGATACCATGTCAGAGGTTCTGCAATATATAGGCGATGACTGATTGAGAAGGATCATGAACAGTAGTAGTAGTTGTGTGCTGATTGAGGTCGTAAGAAAATGTACACTAGCTTTTCAAATCCCTAGTGTTTCGCTAGCCACTAGAAATAATGTCTCTGAATTGGAATCAGGTCTTTCCATTCAAGCACATACTTGCACTGGATCCTATTGACAAATCCTTTAATGATTACAACCACTACTGTCATATTTCTGGCGCTCTCATATCTCGAAACGAGTCACCTTACTCGAACCTGTCTGCTACAGTAAAATTCCAACCTGGTTTTAGTCACCCCCTACGAATCTTGCAAATGTTCCCATTTCTACAGCTTTGCACATGTGATCGTTCCAATTTAAGTCGGAACTGAGCAGAAGTTGGAGAAAGCCATAACCACCAGCTTCTGCAACCCGTGTAGAAACAAAACGACCTGAGTTAGTGCAGCAGGACTTTGTTTTGACCATTACGTAGAAATTCGTGCATTGTGGTGCATCTCCAAACCCGATACAGATACTACAGTCTGAAGCAGAACCGTGTCCATTCACATCTATCAACCCAACATGCTATCATCGTTATTATGTACCATCCAAAAGAGAAAAAATTACAAACTGCAAAAGCTCCAGTAACTTCATTTGATATAGAACTCACCTAGGCACAATGACACATAGCTGCGGCGGGGGTTCAGCGCGGAGATAGAGACGTTGCGATGCTTTCCAGAATAGCACAGAGTGCATTCCTCCTAGCAATCCTAATGGGGCAGCCCATCCGTCACTGAATTCATCTGTCAAACTGCTGCTGCCGCCGCCACCGGTGTGGGACGATCCTATTAAATATACAGGTACTGATCCAGTGGAGAGGTCAGATTAAAGTTTTATCACCTGTACTGTAGAAGGATGATCATATCCCGCAGACTATTCTGTAAATCGCGAGAGACGCTCCCTTTGGACCTGTCTCGTTGTTTGAAACATTTTTTCTGCTGTAGCACGCTTTTTACACTGCCATATATTATGTTTTTTGTCACGACTTTGAAATCTGTGTCACGTTCTCAACTGACATTAAGACGTTCTGATCCACGGCCCCTCTGAGAAAGCTAGACGTCGCACAGTGTTAATCACATTGTTACAGTGGCTTTCATAACATGCCACACACACTGAATAATTTTAAATAAAAGGCCGTTACAACATAAGGAAGCTGGAAGAGTTTGGTTGCGTTGCGGAGTGTTTCCAAACCACAGTTCGAAGGTGATCAACGAGCTATACATTTAAACTCATATGTCCTAGTGATGGAATAGCTGATGACTCTACGTTCCGTTTCGACTGATTCCTCATATTGCAGTCGTGTACGTGATCAATGTCTCTGTGCTATCCACCCTAGAAGGTGCTGTTCCACCACCAAAACTCTTTCCCAAACTCAAAGAAGCGATGTCAGTCACTCATTATTTGGTAACCAACAGGGTGCCAGTGGATGGATGGGATGGAAAAGACACCATCGATGTACTCTAATAATAAGCACCACAGTTGATAGTGTGAAAATTTTTATCAATTTTACAGTAATTTCAACACAGACCAATGATGTGATAACATGCATATGGGAGTCACAGAGTATTCTCGCTGTCTTACGGTAAAATTATAGAGTGAAAGACCCCCTTACACTGTCATTGACCAACCCGCCCTGCAGCACTGTTACTGATTTAATCTACAACCGACAAGAAGTGGAACCAGAATTAGGTTTTCACTCTGCAGCGGAGTGTGCGCTGATATGAAATTTCCTGGCAGATTAAAACTGTGTGCCCGACCGAGACTCGAACTCGGGACCTTTGCCTTTCGCGGGCAAGTGCTCTACCATCTGAGCTACCGAAGCACGACTCACGCCCGGTACTCACAGCTTTACTTCTGCCAGTATCTCGTCTTCTACCTTCCAAACTTTACAGAAGCTCTCCTGCGAAACTTGCAGAACTAGCACTCCTGAAAGAAAGGATATTGCGGAGACATGGCTTAGCCACAGCCTGGGGGAGGTTTCCAGAATGAGGAGACGAGATACTGGCAGAAGTAAAGCTGTGAGTACCGGGTGTGAGTCGTGCTTCGGTAGCTCAGATGGTAGAGCACTTGCCCGCGAAAGGCAAAGGTCCCGAGTTCGAGTCTCGGTTGGGCACACAGTTTTAATCTGCCAGGATGTTTCAAGAAGTGGAACGCTACATTACACGTGTCATGAATGAATGGAGCTTGCCAAGTCTTCACCTATCCAGGTGCACAAAATTTCTCGAGGTGCGCCCATGTCGAGGTGGTTAGCACTCCTCATCAATGTATAGCAACAGATATGAAAGTGTCGTGATGTAATAGCAGATGATTAAGAAGAGCAAGAAACAGATGATTTTTATGTGCAATGCAGTTCCAGGCGCATAGAGTTCGAAGCATTTTTACGTGACTCAACCAAGCTATCAATTTTAAAGTATTATGCCAGAGTCCAGGATAAATGCAATATAATAATTCCAATCCCAAAGAAAGCAGGTGTTGACAGATGTGAAAATTACCGAACTATCAGTTTAATAAGTCACAGCTGCAAAATGCTAACGCGAATTCTTTACAGAAGAATGGAAAAACTGGTAGAAGCCAACCTCGGGGAAGATCAGTTTGGATTCTGTAGAAATGTTGGAACACGTGAGGCAATATTGACCCTACGACTTATCTTAGAAGAAAGGTTAAGGAAAGGCAACCTGCGTTTCTAGCATTTGTAGACTTAGAGAAAGCTTTTGACAATGTTGACTGGAATACTGTCTTTTAAATTCTAAAGGTGGCAGGGGTAAAATACTGGGAGCGAAAGGCTATTTACAATTTGTACAGAAACCAGATGGCAGTTTTAAGAGTCGAGGGGCATGAAAGGGAAGAAGTGGTTGGAAGGTAGTGAGACAGGGTTGTAGCCTAAAGAAAAATTCGGAGTAGGAAATAAAATCCATAGAGAAGAAATAAAAACTTTGAGGTTCGCCGATGACATTGTAATTCTGTCAGAGACAGCAAAGGACTAGGAAGACCAGTTGAACGGAATGGACAGTGTCTTGAAAGGAGGATATAAGATGAACATCAACAAAAGCAAAACGAGGATAATGGAATGTAGTCGAATTAAGTTGAGTGATGCTGAGGGAATTAGATTAGGAAATGAGACACTTAAAGTAGTAAAGGAGTTTTGCTATTTGGGGAGCAAAATAACTGATGATGGTCGAAGGAGAGAGGATATAAAATGTAGACTGGCAATGGCAAGGGAAGCGTCTTGGAAGAAGAGAAATTTGTTAACATCGAGTATAGATTTAAGTATCAGGAAGTCGTTTCTGAAAGTATTTGCATGGAGTGTAGCCATGTATGGAAGTGAAACATGGACGATGAATAGTTTAGACAAGAAGAGAATAGAAGCTTTCAAAATGTGGTGCTACAGAAGAATGCTGAAGATAAGATGGGTAGACCACATAACTAATGAGGAGGTATTGAATAGAATTGGGGAGAAGAGGGGTTTGTGGCACAGCTTGACAAGAAGAAGGGACCGGTTGGTAGGACATGTTCTGAGGCACCAAGGAATCACAAATTTAGCATTGGAGGGCAGCGTGGAGGGTGAAAATCATAGAGGGAGACCAAGAGATGAATACACTAAGCAGATTCAGAAGGATGTAGGTTGCAGTAGGTACTGGGAGATGAAGAAGCTTGCACAGGATAGGGTAGCATGGAGAGCTGCATCAAACCAGTCTCAGGACTGACGACCACAGCAATAACAATAACAACAACAACAACAACAACAACAACAGAATCAGTACCTGGAAGGTGTTGGTAAGAGAGAACATAAACCCATGCACTCCTCAGGCTACAACGTTCTGCACTTAAAACGGGCTATAACGTTAGATCACTTGCGTTTCCGACCTATCAGTGATATGGAATGTAGCACCTTTAATATCCCCATGTAAGAAATATATTTCAAGCGCATGACCTACATCCTTCTTCCCGGTTTGTCTACGACAAACTATGTTATCAAACCGTAAAACGAAAAAACTGTTTCCTTAAAACATTTGCTCTGTGTGATAAGAGCACAATACATCTTTCCGGAGATGTATAGCATCCACTGTTCACATCCGATCACAGTTCAGAAATTATACTATGCCTGCATCAGTCCTATATAAAATGATCATTAGTAACTGGGGATACCTCTTACAAAGAAACAGATAAACGCATAGCAGCAGCGTCCGACATGTGAAAATTACAAGTCACTCCGCCACTAACTCTGTAAACACCACATCTGTCAGGTAAATATATACACGGGGATTGTAGTACCTCACAAGCACCTATCGCTAACTTTGTTATGAAGAAGAAGTCTCGATTTTACACCCAAGATGCGACAGGGGTATGGTAATTGAAGGAAGAAGAGTAGGGTGCTTGAGATTTGCTGATGACATGGTCCTTCTAGCGACAGAGGAAAAAGAATTACAGGATTTGGTGGACACCATTGCAACTAACGGAAAAAAATATGGAATGAAAATTAACACAAATAAAACAAAAGTATTGACAATAGTAGGAAATAAGGAAATAAAAATTGTGCTGAATGGAGAAACACTAGAACAGGTGCAAAATTTTAAGTATCTTGGAAGCAGGATAGACACCAACTGGAAGTGCACCACAGAAATTAAAACAAGGATAGCAATGGCAAAAGATGCGTTTTATAAGAAAAGGAGAATCTTCTGCAGCGGTCTGGACAGAGAACTCAGAAAGAGACTCATAAAATGTCTTGTATGGAGTGTTCTTCTATATGGCGCTGAAACATGGACTATGAGGAAAAAAGACAGAGAAAGGCTGGAGGCTTTTGAGATCTGGACATGGCGGAAGATGGAAAGAATAAGTTGGATGGACAGAGTAAAAAATGAAGAAGTACTGAGAAGAGTGGGAGAGAAAAGGCAGTTACTAGATGTAATAAAGAGAAGAAAAAGAAATTGGATTGGGCATATATTAAGAAAGAATGACGAACTGATAAAAACAGTTTTAGAAGGTTATGTAGAAGGCAAAAGGAAGCGAGGAAGGAAGAGATTCCAGATACTGGATGACATGATGGACGGTACAACATACAGCAGCCTTAAGAAGGAAGCAATGGATCGCAGAAAATGGAGAGGCAAAGGACCTGCTAATATAGCAGATAACTGATGATGATGATGATGATGATGGTGTACATCATATAAATCAAAGTTCATTTAGAGGAATGTGTCACATTTCATCACACATGAGATGGAAGCCCTCTGATGACCGACAGGTTTACTGTTAACGATCGCAAGTAGACAGCACTTTAAATCACATACTGAACACGTGGCTGTATAAGAGTCGGACGCATCCTGACAGAACAGTGGAAAAATTGACCTGCAGCAACATCTCCCTCTCTAGAATGCATCATCAGTCTACCATTAAATCGTACCTCGTTACAGCTCCATCTGAATCGATCACCCCGTCTACTCGTCTTTCTTTAACGCAGACGCAAGTAAGTTTAAAGGCGGTTGGTTCTCTGTCTTCCCGAAAAGCATCAAGTACAGTAGTCAACTCGCATGTATCACTCGTACCTCAATAGACATACAGTATAATGCTACCTCGACGGAAAAAGATTGACTGCTTCCCTGATTCCCGTCGCTTCCATGTCGACGTTTTCTCGATTCCTCTTGCTGCCGCATACTTGTTCCCACGTAGAAATTGCTCTGCGCGAACCAGAAGATGCGCAAGTACCTCCTCAGTTTCCCCGCATTTTGGTGTATATTCATTCAGTTTATACCTATTACTCGTCATTTTTCACAATTCTATAGATTTTTTGTGTCAGTTTTATCCATGCGATCATGATATAACCTCTCGTTCTATATTCTAAAACTGCTTGTAATTGTAGCACAGCTACCAACACTTAGCCCAAATGCACTGATTGGGAGGCGTAGTATAGCAATGTACTCAATTGCATCCATGTTTAGTTGTCAGTGCAATATGGCGATCAGTGTAAAATAGTTTTTTTGCTGCTGAAAATCTCGTCCGCAGAAAAGAAAAAAAGAAGGCAGACGGTGCTTCCACACCGGTGGTATCAGTAATTCGGTGGGTAAATTCGATAAGAGCCAGTCATAATCCCCCATTCTTTCACAAGACGTCCTTTGTGCTGGGATATAGGAGTCTCTACATAGCGGTGGGAACGTTTGTGTATGTTAAAAGCAGGAAGGGTAACACATGATGAACGGGGTGCCACGTTAGGACCGTGAGAAAGAACGAACTCGCATTTTCCTTGTTGTTCTATCATTACTGATGATGATTACAGTACACCAACTGGCGTCGGTGACGTCTTTCCAAGCATTACGTCTGCAGGTGAGGTATTAATTATCACACATAGTGCCGGACGCCTGTCCTTCATAACACTTGTATGAGAGAATCTTGGCAGGATGCTGCACCATCCAGAAGTGTTGATTGTAAGACTGTCAGACAATTTCCTAGGACTGAGGAGAACTGAGGCATATAGCCGGTGTGAGTGTAGGCATTCCATAATTTTTTTGGGTGCTGATGTAAAAGACAACTGCACTGTTTGTGTAAAATGTGTATTTATTGCATTGTAATGTTACTGTGGCTTATGTTGTGGCATGACCAGAGAAAATGTGTGTGTTTCTTATAGTGAGGAACGTATAGATTCAGCACATCGATAACCATGAGGGTATATGAGAGATTTCTTACGTGGAAAATTATGTGAGTTATAGATACTGAGATTCGTTCCAGAACCACGGCTGTCAAACAGAGACATTACCTATATATCGATCGGTGTCAGACTGCAGCAGCAATCGTAATATTTAATTGTAGCTACACTGGCAAATATGTTCATGGCTTATAGTATTCTTGTGAATCTTGAATGTATTTGATGATCTGTAGACAACTTTTGCAGGTTTATCTGTCAGTAAAATTTAGCAATCTGTGAAAATAATTTTTGTGCCGAAAATCTCGTCTGCAGAAAACAATGGCAGATGGTGCTGCCACTGGATCTGCACCAGAGTTATGCATCATCGCCCCAGAATCGGTAAACACATGCCCGTGCAGTCCAGAGGATGACTTGGCGCTTATTTAAATAGACATGTGACGTCAGTATAACACTCGAAGAACTTTCATGTGCCGTAGGCAGTGGAGTGAGAGTAATGGCTCGCACTGGCTTGCATCCAGTGTCGATGCACTCTGCAAGTAGGTCTTCGCTCCATCTGGTCACGTCAGTTATGGTGCCCAGGTGAACACATATTTCGAGTGGAGCTTCTCAGCTACCAAGTATGAAAGGGATGTCGCCGCCTTATGCTTGGCGGATCCGTATGGGCACCTGTGTGTTGCGTGGCAGCTGACGGCTGCGTCACTCTGCGGGGCAGTGCATCCCGACTCCTGGGAGCGTGTGCAGTAGTCTCCTGTATGATCCAGTGCAGAGAGGGGCGGTCGGCGGTGCATGCGAATGTTGTTTGCGAGTCTGTCGTATTATTTTCCAATCAGGTCTGTAGACTGTGCTGTGTGTTATTTGGACATGTCTGCACATCAGTGTAAGCTTGTTGGCCATACATGAGATCAAGAAGGAAAGTGCCTTGAAGAAAATATTTAAAAACTTAAGACAGGAGCAGAATGATGACGAGCAGTGGAGGCTAGTCAAAAGCCATTCAGGAATCTCTAATTATCCGAAAGTAGCAAAATACTACCGCTTACATAAATGAATTTTATTCTTAAGAAGGAAATGAAATTCAGCAGAATGGAAAATATGTTATCCTTCACAACTTATGGATTTGCTGATAATTACTTGTATCTACGATATGGCCATTTGGGGCCAAGAAATGCATTGCTAAATTAAATGAGGAAGTCATTTTCGATAACATGCATCGTAGAGTAACAAGAAGGCTAGCATCCTGTGTCATTTGTCAGAAAGTATGTGCAGTAAGTAGTATAGTTCAGGGAGATATGCACGATGTAGGACCAAGTGAACCCCTGGAATTATGTTCAGCCGAAGTTTTTGGCCCCCTCCCAACATCTAAAGGAGGATGTACCCATGTTTGTTATGGTGATTGACGTTTTTAGCAAATATGTCAAACTATATCCGATGAAGTGAGGTAATGCCCAAATGCTGGTAGACCAGCTAGAAAATGACTATTCTGTAAAGGTTGGTAAGCCCAAGAGCTTCCTATCATATAATGGTTCTCAATTTGCAGCTGCAAAAATTTATGGCATGTCTTGAAAAGGCGGGAATTCGCCATATAAGTATCTCGGCGTATTTTCCGCAGGGGAATATGAGCGAGAGTGTTATGCGTGAGTTAAACAGATTGTGTATAACTTATTGTACAATGAAGCATTCGACTTGGGCCGATCATATAAAAAAAATTGAAGAAATCATCATAAATCTTAAACATGGTGCCACAGGCTCTGCTCCTTGTGAACTAATCTTTAATCAGGAACCCCACAACGTCCTTTCAACAATGTTTGATTTTTCAGTCCTAACGCAGAGCTCTTTAGATGAGAAGAAGCCTCAGGCTAGGGTAAACATACGTAAAAGATCCTTGGACAGAAAATGTAGGCATGACGCAAAGGCTTCCCCCACTAGTTTTAGCATTGGTGAACTAGTGTTGGTCGAAACTAAAGATAAGTCTAAGAAAATTTTGGCGGAAACAAGGAAGTTTGCATATTTATGAAGGACCATTTAGGATAATAAGTAAGCCTCATGCAAACGCGTACCGCTTGGAGTAACTGAAGAGTAAGAAAGAAATAGGTCTACGAAACATTGTAGATCTGAAGAAATTTAAAAGCAATAGTAACTAGATTCTGTAGGGGGACTGTCACTCTTTGGCGAATACACAGTTTGGCGTACTGTACGGTGTCAGCTGGATGAAACTATTTTCCTTTCAAGTTTTATTCCCTTTTTCTGTTCTGGCAATACTTGATACTGTAGGGGGGCTGCCACTCTGTCGGATACACGGTTTGCCGTACTGTGTGGGCCCAGCCGTATGAAATTTTATTTCCCTTTCAAGTTTCATTCCCTTCTTCTGTCCTATCATAGTAAATAAGGAATATATATCTTCATGTTGTATATGTGCGTAATGTCTTCCTAGTGACGAAGACTGATTTCCAAATGTGACTATACCCGAATGATGACTTACAAAAGAATGTGAGATATAGTTTTCAGTAGTAAATTCGAAAGGTTAAAATAACAATGGGTAACTTTTGAGCACCAATAACAGAAAAATCATGGCTAAAATAAATAAGTAATAAATAAGATTCGTGAAAAGGGTTATTAACTACGAAATACGGAACACTTCGCATTAAGAGAAGTTATGAAGCTGGCAATTCCTAAAATCTGAAACAATAAGACGGCAAAAATTAATAATTTTGAGTTGGGAGTAAGGTTGTTTGAAGGTAAGAAAGGGTAATAATATGGTGCCTCAAGAGGCAAGCTAAAGCGCTTTGATATTAATTAGAGGAGATGTGTGGAAGTGGTGTGAGGATCACGTCAAAAGTATAGGTAAATAATAAGGTCAGTAGACTGACGGATGTAAAATGGCGAAAGAAGCCTCGAAATAAATGAATAAATGAAAGTAGGGAGAAATTGAAGTAATGAAGTCATTGGTCTCACGTATCTAGTTGAATGGTGGAAATTGATGAAAAATTCTCACATGTCTCGTAAAAAGGTTATAGAAACGCGTAATATTACTTCAGGCAGATGGACAATTAACAGATAAATACAGACAACTAAATACAAATAAACGAATGGGTTAATAAATGCAGATTGCTAAGTATTGATATATTATAATAAAAACAGCTTTCTAATTATGTGTGTTACAAAGCAACGTAACTGCTGTCGAACAAATTACTTCTTTAGCATTCTAATCTGTACGACAATTGAGCCAAATGAAGGTAAGACTTACTAAGGTTACTCAATTTTCTAAGTTAAAGTAACGTCTAAAGTAATAAAATAAACTGCAAACTATCCAAAAATGTCACTGTTTAAGAACATAAATTGACCTTCAGTGCATAATAGCTACGGTTTATGTGTAAAAGAAAAGAGAACTGCAAAGTTTGTGATTCAAGCTTAGTAATGAAGTAAAATGTTTTATTATGTATTGTCAACAATTAATTTGAAAAAATTAGTAACAATTTCCTTAAAAAAAAAGAGAAAAGAAATTCTTTCTGGTAACTTCTCAATTTTTACAACTATTGAATGAAAATAGAATATAAAATGTGTTTAGTACTCCCTTATATGTAAGTTGAGAACAGAAGCATGGACTATGTCACCTGTTTCTTACAGACAAGACAATCTATAAGTTGTAGTGGAGAAGGAAGCGAGGACGACGCGATCTACAGTGAATCCCCCCTTTCCCTTTTGTAACAAAATATAATGGAGAAGTGACTTACCACCCCCTATCTTTAATGATAGAGTGAAAGTATGGTACGAACGCTCAGAGTGGTGTCTACGATTGTGATTAAATAATTTTGTAATAATGGAAAGTGTCATTTCATGCTTTATGTAATTTATGTACTACATGATTTGCGAAAGTCCATTACGTCATTTCTCTCTCTCTTTATATATATATATACACAGGGCTATTACAAATGATTGAAGCGATTTCATAAATTCACTGTAGCTCCATTCATTGACATATGGTCACGACACACTACAGATACGTAGACAAACTCATAAAGTTTTGTTCGGCTGAAGCCGCACTTCAGGTTTCTGCCGCCAGAGCGCTCGAGAGCGCAGCGAGACAAAATGGCGATAGGAGCCGAGAAAGCGTATGTCGTGCTTGAAATGCACTCACATCAGTCAGTCATAACAGTGCAACGACACTGCAGGACGAAGTTCAACAAAGATCCACCAACTGCTAACTCCATTCGGCGATGGTATGCGCAGTTTAAAGCTTCTGGATGCCTCTGTAAGGGGAAATAAACGGGTCGGCCTGCAGTGAGCGAAGAAACGGTTGAACGCGTGCGGGCAAGTTTCAAGCGTAGCCCGCGGAAGTCGACGAATAAAGCAAGCAGGGAGCTAAACGTACCACAGACGACGGTTTGGAAAATCTTACGGAAAAGGCTAAAGCAGATGCCTTACCGTTTACAATTGCTACAAGCCCTGACACCCGATGACAAAGTCAAACGCTTTGAATTTTCGGCGCGGTTGCAACAGCTCATGGAAGAGGATGCATTCAGTGCGAAACTTGTTTTCAGTGATGAAGCAACATTTTTTCTTAATGGTGAAGTGAACAGACACAATGTGCGAATCTGGGCGGTAGAGAATCCTGACACATTCGTGCAGCAAATTCGCAATTCACCAAAAGTTAACGTGTTTTGTGCAATCTCACAGTTTAAAGTTTATGGCCCCTTTTTCTTCTGCGAAAAAAACGTTACAGGACACGTGTATCTGGACATGCTGGAAAATTGGCTCATGCCACAACTGGAGACCGACAGCGCCGGCTTCATCATTCAACAGGATGGTGCTCCACCGCACTTCCATCATGATGTTCGTCATTTCTTAAACAGGAGATTGGAAAACCGATGGACCGGTCGAGGTGGAGATCATGATCAGCAATTCATGTCATGGCCTCCACTCTCTCCGGACTTAACCCCATGCGATTTCTTTCTGTGGGGTTATGTGAAAGATTCAGTGTTTAAATAAACCTCCTCTACCAAGAAACGTGCCAGAACTGCGAGCACACATCAACAATGCTTTCGAAATTGATGGGGACATGCTGCGCCGAGTGTGGGAGGAACTTGATTTTCGGCCTGATGTCTGCCGAATCACTAAAGGGGCACATATCGAACATTTGTGAATGCCTAAAAAAACTTTTTGAGTTTTTGTATGTGTGTGCAAAGCACTGTGAAAATATCTCAAATAATAAAGTTATTGTAGAGCTGTGAAATCGCTTCAATCATTTGTAATAACCCTGTATATATGAGAGAGCTTTTTTGTGAGTGTAGTAGTAAGAAATTTAGCTAAAAACAGTTTCATTTAAAAGAGGTCAGCTATAGTAACATCCCTTGTTTCTAATATTTAATTTTGTTCAAATGAATTTCTTCACTAAAATAAATAGCGGTGAGGTGGCGAAACAAGCGCTATATCATTTGAGAGATACAGAGGCGAGCGAGTGTGCCAGGACTTACCCCAGTTCACTGCTGCTAGTGCCATGTCACCATAAAGCGTCTGTGCGTAGCATACAAGTATTGCACCCTAATCTAAGAATGAAATTTAAACATTAAAGTAGCTTTTCAAAATTTTATCAACATATGCTTCACTATATTAATGTTTAAATTGTCAAATCTCAGAATGATCGGATGAATATCTTTACCCAAATACATGGTTTTAAGAAAAAAAAGTGGGTGTAAATAACAAAGCTAGAAAGCCAAAAATTCGCATGAAGCTTCAGTTCGACACACAAACCTTGTCTCAAAGATCCCAGTAAGTTACCTCCAATAGTTTTCGAGTAATTTACTGAAAACTAAATTAATATCCTTATTTGTAGTGGATTAAATATCATTTATATTAATGACAGGAAGTTTTGATTACAATACTTGACGAAACCCACTAAATAATAGAGCTATAGCAAGTTTCAACACTGATGTAAAAAACAATTCATACAAAGTCTTTTGTAGTTGTAAATCAGACGTCATGTTCTACTGTCAGTTCCGTTCTAAAAATTCTAGACGGCAAATTTTAAGTGAAGGTAAGTTAAAACTTTTTCTGTGATTAAAAATACGTAACTCCATTCATATAAAAATTGCGAAGATTCTAAATTGATAGACAACAATGTTATAAAACATTGTGTGTCCGACAAAGCGGCCATTTAGAGGCAGCTACCCGGATGACAGCAGGTGTTCCCTTCGGCCGTCCGCCGCGGCCGTATATAAAGACTGCCTGAGAGGCAACGACTTCACTTCTCACCCTGCTGGCCGGCGTCAGTCGAACGCCCGATACACGCTGCCTCGCTGACGTCACATCCAAGCTGCAACTAAACGCATGTTTATGGCACAAATAGGAAGTGAACTCGCGAGGACTGTACAGCGACCTGGATCGCCTGACTTCGCGGAAGTAACTGTTCGTGTGCCGCCCGTAATGTTAACAAAATCGCGAGGCAAGTGGTTAAGTTATATTCCACATTTGTAACGAGCAATTAACTTAGATTGTCAGAAGTTAGGGCGATAGACTATTTATTGGGAGATTACCACAGAGGACGCATCTGAATTGCTTGTAGTACTCTTTATGATAGACACGATTCAAATGCCTCTGAGCGCTATGGAACTTAACATCTGAGGTCATCAGTCCCCTAGAACTTAGAGCTACTTAAACCTAACTAACCTAAGGACATCACACACATCCATGCCCGAGGCAGGATTCGAACCTGCGACCGTAGCAGTCGAGCGGTTCCAGACTGAAGCGCCTAGAACCGCTAGGCCACCTCGGCCGGCGACATCAATATTACTATTATCATTATCAGGAATAATACAATGTTGTGTGTGTGAAAGTTTATCAAATATATTAGTCAGTGAAAGCTGAAAACTTTCATTTACAATCATTGTTCCTAGACCCGCTGAGTAAGTAGAGAGTAGAAACATTTCTTTCAGTGGACAAGACAAGAATGTGGACTTGCAGACTGGAAACCATGGTCAGTATGTTCTCGATCGCCTTCTGGCTGGCCACAAACAGTTTTCAGGAGCTCGTAAAAGACAGCGAAAATGATTTCTTATTATTAACCCGCCGCTGCACAATATGGAATGATACTTCTTAGGTACACACTTTGATTTGAAGCTGCTTGTGAAAAATGGTGTCGAAAGCTTTCTGGAAACTTAGAAATATGTGAGTAGGTTAGAAGCATAACTCACATGCTCCAAAAACATAAATTTTCACAAATGACTAAAAACGTGTTTCACATGCACCGTGCGCATGTCCCATATTTGACATCAGTATGTGCAAGAACAATGGCTATAAATCATTATGTATATTTCAGATTATGTTTGCTTATTGAGAAATTACAATTATTTAAGGTTGTATTATGGATCATGTGAGTTTTGTTAATGAGCTATGGAACATGTAAGTTTAAACAATCCCCATTTTGGATCTTGTGAGTTTTGGTACTCAGCTGTTTAGGAGATGTTGATTTCGCAGGAACTATCATGTTGCGACTCGATATTGCAACACTTTTTGATTCTGACTGCAAGCCACTTTCTCTTCTACAGTGTATATATAATATTTCATTCCGATGTTAATCGTGATAAATACCAATTAATCATCTTTTATGGACTTTGCTTGTGTTAATTTACAAAAGATACTCTCTAGCTCGGAATACCGTTTGTAATTTCATAAAAGTAACGTCTACCGTGCACATTTCTTCAGTTTAATGATCAAATAAATTTACAAATTTTCCATTCATGGGAACTAATTATTGATCACAAAGAAAAGTAGAATATTATAATCAGGAAAATAATTCAAACTTGTTAAGCATTCTTTGAGACGAAAGAAACTATCAAATACCAAAAGAAAATAAGCTACTAAAATAAAACTAAAGATTTGAAGGAGATTCACTTCTAAAACTGAAAATAATTTTACTCTTCTATATCTATATCACAACATTAAGTTCCTCTTGAATCATGTCACACATACACTCATGATCAGTTCGATCTGATGTATTCTCATCAATGACATGCTTATAGAACTTGAGCTCCTCTATTTCTCTTCAGTTTTCCCCGTAATGGGCAGTCAGAAGGTTTTCAACATCCCTCCCAAGAGATTGAATTCTTTGGTTGGATGAGTTCGGGATGTGTAAGTGAATTTACTCCAGATTTAATCACAGATCTAAACACTCCAAGGTCATTTCTGTACGTTTGTTCACCACGCACATTTCTGGATGCTGTGAATGTTTTCTTGGCCTTCCTCATTCTCCAATGGGTGGAACGTTTCCTTCCATGACTTGTGTCCCATATCAGTTTTATTGCAACCACTATATAGAATTATATTCCCCAAAATAACTACCGAGCGTGGTGGCGCAGTGGTTAGCACACTGGACTCGCATTCGGGAGGACGACGGTTCAATCCCGTCTCCGGCCATCCTAATTTAGGTTTTCCGTGATTTCCCTAAATTGCTTCAGGCAAATGGCGGGATGGTTCCTTTGAAAGGGCACGGCTGATTTCCTTCCCCATCCTTCCCTCACCCGAGGTTGCGCTCCGTCTCTAATGACCTCGTTGTTGACGGGACGTTAAACACTAATCTCCTCCTCCTCCTCCTCCTCCTCCTCCTCCTCCTCCTCCTCTTCCTCCCAAAATAACTGAACAAAACAGAAAACACACTCCACTGGCATCAATATTTACTACTACACAAGAAAATGGCGCTGAGGGAGCTAATTGCTGATTGGTCAAGATGAGGTATGGGACAAAACTCACAAAGATCCCGCGGATCATGAGACTTTTGAAACTAACCATGAAGTTTAACACCAGTTTTCTCAAGGCTCTTGTGCCAAATGTGAATAACTGTTTCGTGAATTAAGTTCTATGTATAAAGCTATATGAAAATATGTCGGCATCTCAGTTTTCATTATTTTGGAGCATGTGAGTTGTGACTAACCTATGCATGTAATAAATTTGAAACCCCCTTTCAGTGGCACTCATTACTTCATGTGAATAAAGAGCTAGTGATTGTGGGCTATCAAACAAGTAATCCTGAATCCTGTTGCACATCTGAAACGATACTCATTAGGTACACAAAATGATTTGATGCTGCTTGTGATGAATGGTGCTGGAAACCTCCTGGGAATGGAGAAGGAGGAGGAGGAGGAGGAAGAGATTACTGTTTAGTGTGCCGTCGACAACGATAGTAGTGGGACAAAGTTCATACCACAGCACTCTCCATTGTTGCCTGAAGTATCCAAGATGGTGACGATGACGTCATCCAAGATGGCGGCCTGTAGACTTGGCAACAGCGCATGACGTCATCCAAGATGACGTCTCTGATGACACAAGTACCATTATCCAAAACGGTTTTTTTTTGTAGGAAAGTGCCACGCCCCCTGGTGGGAAGTTAAAATCCCATCAGGACAATGCAACACACCACGGCTACCTCTGCTAACCTAAGAAAGTGGCTTGGAAAAAGGGCACTTGGGTTACCTCCACTAACCTAAGTCATCCGACTGCCACCTCTTCCTAAGAAATGACAGGAAAAGGACTTGGCCTGTGCTGGATAGGATGGACGTAAGTCTTTATTTTGCAGGCAGTCTATTTAAACAATTTGAGGCAGTACCTCCATCCACTGTGTCCACCATGAGGTCAAAAGTCCAATTGACCTGGTAAACAGTATTGCCACCAGAGGGCACAGTCATCTCTCCCATGACATAATCCTAGATGGCGGCCTGGGGGAGGGGGGGAAGGGGGGGAATGGCAGGAAAAAGACAGCGTGTGCTAGGCTGCTGGAGAGAGGAAGGAGTGTACTTTATTTTCAAGCAATTTATTTAGGGACGGATTTCACATAGTTTATTTATTACACTGATTCAAAACACTGTCTCTAACATTCTTGGGGTCACATCACACAGCCTACAGATGTGCAAACTATTCGCGAATTACCGAAATAATGCACTACACAGCAAAAAGACATGCAAACTACTCGTAAATAATGCAGTACACTGACGTGCAGACACGAAATCAACTCGTATATTGTCAAAGTAATACAGTACACAGCATACAGACCTGGATACTACACATAAATCACCGAAATAATGCGTATATAACGCTCTGCCAACACGCTCACAACACTTGAACAACTGAAAATAATGAGCTGCACAAACACTCAGTGCACATTAAAAATGCTTTTGAACTATAGTCAATCTCGACGTATCAGAGACTCCAACGTCTGCAGGCATCGACGCAGCCATGAGCCACCACTGCTGCCCTGCCATGCATAGGTGTCCATTCGGGTCCCGCAAGCATGAGGTGGTGGCATCCATTTCATACTTGAGACCTGAGAAATTTCTGTTGAAAATGCGTGTTCACCTAGGCACCATTGCTGATGCGAAGACACACAGCTGTGGTGTGGGTCCAGTGCCGAGAGAGATGTTTACATAGCAGCTAAAAGGTTTGCACTGTTATACTGACGTCACAGGTCGCAGAATAGAAATATGTTCGACTGTGATCCTAATGGGACAGCCAGTTCATCACTGTATTTATCCATCAAACTGCTGCCAGTGTGGTAGCACTGTATGCCATTGTTTTCTACAGAAAACACTTTCTTTGGCAAAAAAACTATTGCTTTTTACATATCGCCATATTGCACTGACAGTCAAACCCTGCAAAAGAGCCCTACATATCGTCAAATACGGAAAGACTCTTACTCAGTTGCACTGCTCTGCCACTGAGGACGGGAGCGAAGACTGGACAGGAGTGAAGACCTAACTGCAGAGTGACTCACCCTCGCAGACGCTGCAGAAATCTGTTCCATTGCTTCCCAGAATAGCATAGGCTGTTTTCTCTTCCTCGTGATGCTAACGGGACATTCGAGCAGCGCCTAGCCATGCACACATGCTTACCTGTCCCAGCGTAGCTGACACATCACTGCAAAACATCCTCATGGTGACTCACCATCTGAAAGGTTCTCAGTGTTATACTGATGTTACATGGCTATGTAAAATAAGAGCCAAGTCGACCTCTCGGAAATTGTATGGTGTCCCAGAAATAGTTAACAGACGCTTTTTTAGGAGCTTTTATCATGTCTCAGCTTGTCGGCATGGAAATTCTTGTCCTAACAGAACCCGTTTACGAATATAGCAAAGAATAACGCCTAATGCCTTCCTCCTGATGGTATTAATATGGCACCCTACCCGTTACGTGTTACCCTCCCTGGAAATCATTAAGTCCTGGTTTCAACAAACATCTCTGAAACACAAACATTCTCACCACTATGTAGAGGCTCCTACATCCCAGTGCAAAGGATTTCTTGTGAAATGAATATAGCATTATTATTGGCTCTTATTGAATTTACTCGCCGAAATACTGATCCCACCAGTGTGGAAGCACCGTCTGCCTTTCTTTTTTCTTTCTGCAAACGAGACTTTCAGCAGCAAAAATCTATTTTGCACAGTTCGCCATATTGCATTGACAATTAAACCCTGCAAAGTGCCACTATATATCGTCAAATATGGAAAGATTAGTTACACAGATCTGCCAATGAGGACGGTAGCTTGAATATTAGAGCGTGAAACCGATCTCCAACCCAGTAGTGTATCACTGCGTACACATTGATGTAGTAAACATACAATTCGTATCCTGTGCTACTCAAAAGTCGCCCCTTTTACATGATTTGTAAAGCTAACGACCACCAGACACTCGTACATATACCACAAAGACAGACAGTATCATATATCCTCCTCGCAGCACTATATATTTTCCCACAGCCGACAGTCACAAGTCATCTGCTCCCAATGCATGAACAGAGCACCCTCAGCAGACCGAAGTCACTCTCAGAACTGTTCTACAAATTCGGGCTCATTTCTCCTCGGGACAAACGCGTTACTGTCTCTGGTCCGGACCTGCTTGCTTGCTTGCTTGCTTTTGTACATCCATCACCAGACTATGGGATTACAAGAACACATGTATTTTTGCATGGTTTGCATAATATTATACCATTTTCGCAGTACTTCTCGATATCAAGCATACAGCAGTATCTTACCGATCACTCGTACAACATAATTCTCAAGATATAGACTGGAAATTATTTCGCTACAAACCCCAAACTTAAGGGAGGTGCAGCATGCTCTAGACCACTGAGTAACTAGAACTTATCCCGTCTGCGAAGACCTTTGTGTGAGAATTAGAAACAAATAGAGGAAAATGATATTTCCCCTTGAGAATACCGATGTCAGTGATGTAACATCTTCCAAATAATCCCTATAATTTACAAAGTCATCTAAGGCGTTTCTCATATTTAGAGAGCAAGCAAATTTGTCTTCCACCTGCTACATGCACTCAACATACACCACAATCGATCTTCTCTCAACCAAATAATGATGGGAAATATGAAGATGCAGTCAATCAGACAATTTACATGGGAGGGAATAATGGTCCAGCACAAACACACGTCCATATTGAATCTTCTAAAATTTCCACGCAATCACGAAAGCTATCCAACACATACTAAGTTAGTTCGCTGTTTGGCCATCTAGAGGACAACATGGTTAAGTCAGCTACATTCCTACATTCCAAAAGGCCTCTCAATTTGGACGGCTCCTACTGTTAATGGGAAGCGTGAATCATTCCCACCACAGGTCACTGGCATTGGACGCCAAGCACGCATAGACAAAATCGCCATAGGGAAAGAAAACCGGCCCCATATGTTTTATCCCTGTACTGACAACTCGCGCGTCATGGCTATTACCTCAATAGCCATGCAGTAGAATGCTGCCGCAAGTGTTTCCCTTATTCCCTTCGCTTCCATGTCGATGTTTTCTCAGGTACCTCTTCCTGTTGCAGGCTTATTACCATGTACAAATACATACACGCGAGTTGACTACTGTATTTGACGCTATTCAGGAAGACAGAACCTTGCTTGCATCTGCGTTAAAGGATAACAGAGTGGGTGGGTTGGTCAGTTGAGATGGAGTTGTAACGAGGTGCGATTTAATGGTAGACTGATGATGCATTCTAGAGAGAGAGGTAGAAGTTGCTGCAGGTCATTTGATCATTTTTTTCCTGGTGTTCCGTCAGGATGCATCAGTTGTGTAACATAATTTGCATTTGACTCTTATACGACCACTTGTTTTGTGTGGATCTTAGAGCAGTTTCTACTTGCGGTCGTTAACAGTAAATGTCTCGGTCATCAGAGGACTGTCCGCGCCGATAGCTGAATGGTCAGCGTGACTGCTGTCCTAAGGGGCCCGAGTTCGATTTCCGGCTGCGTCGGGGATTTTCTCCGCTCAGGGACTGGGTGTCGTGTTGTCTTCATCATCATTTCATCCCCATCCAGCACGCAGGTTGCCTAATGTGGCGTCGAATGTAATAAGACCTGCACCAAGGCAGCCGGACCTGCCCCTTAAAGGGGCCTACTGGCCACTGACCCCAAATGCTCATTTCCATCACAGGACTTTCATCTCACATGTGTGGAAACGTGACATTAATGAACGAAGATTTATGCGATGTACGAACGTTTAGAGGAATGTGTCACGTTACATCGCACGCGAAACCAACTCCAAGATGATTCTCTGTCTTCCTGAAAAGTGTCAAATACAGTAGTCAACTCGCGTGTATGTATCTGTACATGGGAACAAGCCCGAAACAGCAAGAGGTATCCAAGAAAACATCGACATGGAAGTGAAGGGAACCAGGGATACAGTCAGTCTTTTTCCATCGAGGCAGCATTCTACTGCATGTCTATTGATGTAACAGTGATACATGCGAGTTGTAAGTACAGGGATAAAATATATATGAGGCTGTTTTTTTTCCTAGGATGATTCTGTCTATGCATGCTTGGTGTGTGGCTGCCAGTGACCTGTGGTGGGAATGACTCACATTTCCCATTAATGGTGGGAGCTGCCCAAATTGAGAGGCCTATTGGAGTGTAGGAATGTAACTGATTTAAGTATGTGTTGGATAGCTTTCGTGATCATGTGGAAATTTGAGAAGATTCAATATGGACGTGTGTTTGCACTGGACCGATATTTCCTCCCATGTAAACTGTTTGGTGGACTGCTTCTGCACATTTCGTGAAAGACAGGTGGAAGACATGTTTGCTGGTTCTCTAGACATGAGAAACACCTTAGTTGACTTTGTAAATTGTAGGGATGATTTGGAATCTGTTACATCACTGACATCGGTATTCACAAGTGGAAATATCAGTCTCCTCTATTTTTTTTCGAGTTCTCATGTGAAGGACTGCACAGACGGGACAAGTTCCTAGCTACTCAGTGGTTTACAGCACACTCCACGTTGCTAAAGTTTGGGGTTTGCAGAGAAATGATTTCCAGACAATATCTCCGGAATTATGTTGGGCAAGCGATCGGTAGGATACTGCTGTGTGCTTGATATCGAGAAGTACTGCGAAAATGGTATAATATTATGGCAAACCATGTGAAAATACATGCGTTCTTTAAATCCAACAGTCTGGAGATGAGTATACAAAAGCAAGCAAGCGGGTCTGCACCAGAAACAGTAACGCGTTTGTGTCGAGGCGAAACGAGCCTGAATTTGTAGAACAGTTCTGAGAGTGACTTTGGTCTGCTGAGGGCGCAATGGTCACTCATTGGGCGTGAGTGACTTGTGACCATCAGCTGTGGGAAAATATATAGTGCTGCGAGTTAGTATGTACGATGCAGTCTGTCAGCCAGAGTGTCTGGTGGTCGACAGCTATACGAATGATGTAAATGGGGGATTCTTCTATGGTACAGGATACAAATTGTATGTTTACTACATCGGCATGGAACACCGTGTTATATTGCTGGGTTGGAGATCAGTTTCACCCTCTAATATTCAAGCTCCTCTCCTCAGTGGCAGCACAGTGTAATTGAGTAAGAGTCTTTCTCTGTTTGACGATATGTAGGACACTTTGGCAGTGTTTAACTGTCAGTGCAATATGGCGATCTGTAAAAAAAAATAGTTTTTACCAATGAAAGTCTCATCTACAGGAAACAATGGCAGATGGTGCTCCCACACTGACAGCAGTTTGACGAGTAAATTCCGTGATGAACGGGCTGTCCCATTAGGATCACAGTCGAAAATATTTCTATAGTGCGAACTGTGATGTCAGTTTAACATTGCAAACCTCTTAACTGCTATGCAAACATCTCTCTCAGCACTGGACCTGCGCCACAGCTGTGTGTCATTGCATCAGCAATGGTGCCTAGGTGAACACACATTTTCGGCAGGAATTTCTCGGGTCTCAAGTATGAAAGGGATGCCACTGCTTCATGTTTGCGGACCCGAACAAATAACTGTGTATAGCACACAATGGCGTCGATGCTTGTGCACATTGGAGCCTCTGATATGTCGCGATTGACTATACTTCGAAAGGGATTTTTTTAAATGCACTGAGTGTTTGTGCAGTGCATTATTTTCGGCTGTTTAAGCGTTGTGAGCGTGTTGGCAGAGCGTTATATATGCATTATTTCGGTGATTTATGAGTAATTTGCAGTTCCGCACATCAGTGTCCTGCATTGTTTTGGTGTTGTATGAGTAGTTTGCAGGTCTGTATGCTGTATACTGCAATATTTTAACAATTTACGAATTGATTCCGTGTTTGTACATCAGTGTACTGCATTATTTACAAGCAGTTTGCATGTCTGTGTGCTGTGCGGCATGACCCCAAGCACGTAAGAGCCAGTGTCTTGTATCAGTGTAATAAATCTGTCCTTAAATAAATTGTTCGAAAATAAATAAATTACACCCTTCCTCTCTCCAGCAGCCTAGCGTAGGCTGAGTCATTTTCCCGCCCTTCCCCCCCCCCCCTCCCCCCAAGACCGCCATCTAGGATTATGTTATGAAAGGGATGACAGTGCCCTCTGCTGGCAATATTGTTTACTAGGTTACTTGGACTCCAGACCTTATGGTGGACACACTGGATGAAGGTACTGCCTAAAATTGTTTGAATGAAGACTGCATGCAAAATAAAGACTAATGTCCAGCACATGCAGATTCCTGTTCCTGTCAGTTCCTAGGAAGAGGTGGCGGTCGGTTTACGTAGGTTAGTGGAGGTAGCCCAACTGCCCTTTTTCCCGCCATTTTCTTAGGCTAGTAGAGGCAGCCATGGTGTGTTGCATTGTCCTGATGGAATTTGAACTTCCCACCAGGTGGGCGTGGCGCTTACCTGCCAAAAGACGCCATCTTGGATAATGGTACTTGCATTATCAGATGACGTCACGGTCACCATCTTTGATGACGTCATCGTCGCCATCTTGGATACATCTGGGAATAATCGAGAGTGGGATGGTACGAACTTTATACCAGTACTAACGACATCATTACAGACGGAGCACAAGCTCGGATTAGGGAAGGATAGGGAAGGAATCCGCCATGCCCTTTCGAAGGAACCATCCCGCCATTTGCATGGTGCGATTTAGGGAAATCACGGAAAACCTAAATCAGGATGGCCGGATCTGGGTTTGAACCATCGTCCTCCCAAACGCGAGTCCAGTGTGCTAAACTCTGCGCCACTTCGCTCAGTGGTGAATGTAGAAATATGCAATAAATGGAAGACCCCGGTCAGTAACACTCATTACTGCATGTGGACAAATAGTTACCTGACTGGTCAGTGGCCTATCAAACACGAAATCACGAATTCTGTTGCTCACCTGAGACGGTACATCGTAGATAAACAGTCTGCTTTGAACCTGCTTGTGTGGAGTGGTGATGAATGCCTTCTGTAAATTTAGTAACACGCCGTAAATTTGAGACCCCCTGTCACCAGCACTCATTAATTCAGGTGAAGAAATAGCTAGTTGATTGATGTGTGCCTATCAAACAGGAAGTCACGAATCCTGTTGCACTCTGAAACGGTACTCCTTAGGTATATAGTTTGAACTGAACTAAGTTGAGAAGATCGTTGTATTGAGCCTTCTGGAAATTTCGAAATATGCAACAAATTTGAGACGCCCTCTCAGTGGCACTCATTACTTCACGTGAAGAACGTATCAGTCGAGTTATCTGTGGCGTATTAAACACTAAATTACGAATTCTGTTGCACGTCTGAAAAGGTGCTACTTAGCTACACAGTTTGATTCAACCAGCTTGGGAGATACGGTGTCAAAAAGGCCTCTTGAACCCTAGAAATATGCAATAAATTTGAGACCCCCTGCTGTTAGCAGACATTACTTCACGTGAACAAAGAGTTAGTTGGTTAGTGGACTATCAAACAGGAAAAGATGAATCATCTTCCACATCTGAAACGATACTTCTTTGGTACACAGTTTGACTTCATGCTGCTTGGCAGGAACGATGCTAGAAACCTTCTGGGAATACGCAATAAATCGGTTGCGTGCATTACTTCATGTGAACGAAACGTTCAGTGGCGTATCAAACAGGAAATCGCTAATCCTGTTGCACAATTGAAACGACACTTCTTAAGTAAACAGTTTGGTTTGAACCTGATTGAGAGAACTGCTGTCGACAGCCTTCTGAGAATTTAGAAATATGCATTAAATTTGAGACTCACTGTCAGTAGCATTTATTACTTCATGTGAAAAGAGAGTTAGTTGACAGATTTCTGCCCTATCAAACAGGCAAGTGGGAATTCTGTTCCACCTCTGAAACAATAAACCTAAGGGACCCAGATTGATATGAACCTGCTTGACGGTAGTAGTTCCAAAAGCCTTCTGGGTATTTAGAAATATGAAATAAATTTGACACCTCCCGCCTGTACCAATCATCACTTCACGTGAATAAAGTCCTAGTCGATTGATCTGCGGTCTGTCAAACAGGAAATCGCGAATCGCCTTGTACATCTGAAACGTTAATCCTTAGGTACGCAGTTTGATTTGATGCTGGTCGAAGAACGGTATGAAAGCATTCTGGAAATTTAGAAATGTTTAATACATTTGAGATCCGCTGTCATTAGCACTCGTTACTTTACGTGAACAAAAACTTCATTGATTTATCTGTGGCGTATCAAACAGAAAATCACGAATCCTGTTGCATATCTGAAACGATACTCATTATTTAAACAGTTTGATATAAACCAGCTTGAGCGGTACGGTGTCGAACACCTTCTGGAAATTACAATATGTACAATAAATTTGAGACTCTCTGACAGTACCACTTATTACTCCACGTGAAGAAGGAGTTAGTTGATTGCTCCGTGGCCTATCGAGCAGGAAACGACGAACTATGTTGCACATGTGAAACTGTCCTCCTTAGATACACTGATTTCGGTCTGCTTGGGAAGTAAAGTGTCGAAAGCCTTCTGGAACTCTAGAAGTATGCAACAAATTGGAGACCCTATGTCAGTAGGACTCGATCATCAGTCCCTGGCTGCCTGGGATAAATGGTGTCAAAAGCCTTCCGTAAATCTACAAATATGCAATAAGTCTGACACTGCCTGTCAATAGCTCCTATTACTACACCTGGAGAAAGAGCTGGCTGATGATCTGTGGCCTATCAATCAGGAAATCACGATTTTTGTTGCTCATGTGAAACAATACTCCATAGCTAAACTGTTTGATTTGAACCTGCTTGAGAAGATTGGTGTTTAAAGCTGTCTGGAAATTTAGAAATGAAATACAATAAAATTTCAATAAACTGGAAGCAGTCTTGATCGCATAAATTTTTTAATGTGGTGACCGGTTTCTATCTTATTATAAGATCATCCTCAGACCTGCAATGAACAAGAATCCTTATAAACCTATAAAGAACGAAATCGTATATTGATAAAACAGTAAATAACGCTGCTGTACCATAGATGTCTGCTGGAGGCGGAGGCGCGTGGCGCATGGCAACCCTTTTGCTTGTGACTGGTGATGTACTGCAACGTGAAGTTTATTTTTTTTTGTGGCAGGTTACTAATACATAGCGTCAGTGGTTCAGATCCGATCCAACTGTCGCGGTGGCGGAGGACAAGTAAGAGGAGACTCAAAGCAATGGCTGAATCACAGCCGAGCATAGCACTTTGAAGGTGCGGCGGTGGAACTTTAAGTTCTGTGCCACTCTCCGACAGAGGAGGGGTGCAGTAATGCGCCAACTCTATGGTCAAGGAGAAAAGTGGCTGGACGTGAACAGGCCACTGCTAGTGACTGTACGAAATGGGCAGAAAAACGTGGTCGTATTGGGCCTATCGTCAGTCATAGCCCGAATCCGAGTCCTCCAGGATGGTGAGCGGAACTGGGTTGCGCCGTGCAACTGTAGTGCCGATGGTTTGGAGTCCAGCGATTGTCTCACGGAGGAAGTCCACTTTTCTGTACAGTTGGCGAGCCTTATGGCGAATGGTCGTCTTGAGAAGGGCTGTATTTGTCTCCTCATGCAGAGTGACAATCCTGGTGAGCGGAGGGCCGTGAAGACTCCAACTGAGAACAATCGTGGCC
Source organism: Schistocerca piceifrons (assembly GCF_021461385.2). Lineage (NCBI taxonomy): Eukaryota > Metazoa > Arthropoda > Insecta > Orthoptera > Acrididae > Schistocerca > Schistocerca piceifrons. Next base: position 337,266,354 of record NC_060149.1, read on the forward strand.
CACACAGAGGAACCATACGTTAGTGAGGGTAGGTTCAAATGGCTCTGAGCACTATGGGACTTAACATCTATGGTCATCAGTCAGTGAGGGTAGGACAAGGGGGTGATGCAGCTGGAGCTTGGTATCTAAATTCGGCTCTTGGTTGGAGAAGAGCGGGTACAAGGCCTTTGTCAACTTTAACCCTTTATAGGTGACGTATTCTGTGTGACGGTGGAAGAAAAGTTTCTTATCCAACCAGACTCCGAGATACTTGGTAGCTTGGGCCCACGGGACCCAGACACCCCCGATTGAGATGTTGTTTCGGAGTACAGGGAGCCGTTTAGTGAAATACACAGCCATGGTTTTGGCAGCATTGAGGGTCGTTTTACTGGAGCGACACCAGGTGACTGTTGCGTCCACTTGCCTTTGGAGGCGAGCAATGGCTTGATCAGGATTACGGCCGGTCATATAAAGCGCCGTGTCATCAGCGTATTGTGTCAAATGGCAGTGACAGATGATGGGCATGTCATTGACATAGACATAGACATTAAAAAGAAGTGGGGATAGCACATAGCCCTGAGGGGTACACGTTGACATGTGTCATACACTGGAGCACTTTCCTCACTGAGCAATGAGAAAGGTCCTCTGGTGAAGGAAACCATCCACGATCTTAAAGTAGATGTCAGGGATTGGCGTTTGTGTCAGCATCTTATACATCAGGTTGTCGTGCCAAATCTTATCATAAGCATTCTGCACGTCCAAGAAGATCGCTGCCGTCGACATGCTGGAATTAAAACCCTTGCTGATGTGCTCCATGATCCAGAGAACATGCAGTTCAGAGGACAGGTGGGAGGTAAACCCAAACTGTTTGGGACAGATCATCCCATCTGCCGCCAGAGGCTAGGAAATGAGGTGGAGTATGAGAGACTGCAGGATCTTCACCATGGTGTTCAAATCGCTGATAGGCCTGTTGTTGGTAGGTATCATAGGGTCTTTAGAAGGCTTTGGGATCGCAATAAGCTTTGCCTGTTCCCACCGTGGAGGGGAAAGGCTACTCTGAAGACAACAGTTCAATATCCTGGCGAAAAGGACCAGGGGCTTGCGCAGTAACTGACAGAGATGTTTGTTGATGATCCCATCCAGGCCAGGGGTCGAATTACCTCGTTTCCTCTGGAGGATTCGGAGCACTTCCACTGTGGACGTAAGGCGAGGGGCTATAAGTGGTGGCCTGTTTCGGTAGGCAGCTACAGCCCTCAGGATATCTTGGTCATCCTGGAGTGTACCTGGCGTGGGGTCCAGGACGAGCAGTTGGGTTTGGGCCTCAAAGGCATCAGCCAGGGTTTCCACCACACAGAGGGTATCATACATGAGACCAGTCGCCGTCTGGATGGGATGGTGGGTCTGCAAGGTGGTATGACGCAGGGTGCGGACGACAGCCCAGTCTAATTTATGCTGGAGGAGAAAGGTGGACATCCTACCCTCCCACTGTTCCGATTTCCAATCCACTAAGTGGCGACCGAACTTCTGGTGGAGATGCTTCATGCAACACTTGTCCCGAGGGTCATAGTGGAAGCACCGGCGGCGGCAGCGGTTCTTTTCCATTTTCAGTTCATGCAAAAGTGGAGGTAAATCATCCAGTGGGGTTAGAGCCCTAGGAATGTGGGAAGTAGAGACTTTTACTGCGCACTGGATTTTCACAGTGAGGTAGTCAACCGCAGGTCTAGGTCCAGCCAGGTGCTGTGGTTGAGGATCCTAGCAAATTTGGCCCAATCAGTAACCGTGACAGTAGAACGGACGTCAAACGACAATGCAACATCGGTAAGGTGTAGAAGGACCAGGTCATGGTCAGAAGTTAGGTCATGTACTGTTTCCAAAGAAAACTGTACAGTAATGTGTTTAAAAATGGCCACATCCAAAACATCCGGCTGGCAGTTGGAGCGAACTGGTATGTGTGTAGGAGTGTGTGGGCCATAGACAGACAGTGCCAAGGTATCTTCCTGCTCGAGGAGGAGACCCTTGGGATTGGCGACACGAGAATACCACGCTGGATGTTTTTCATTGAGATCAGCCCCAATGATAAGCTTGTCAAATGACGTCAGCTTGCAGAGGTCGGCCTCAAGGAGTGGTTGTTTAGGCCTCAAATAAGGTGCAGCAAATGTGGTGGCCCCAAGTTGGGTAAAGACAGTGACAGCTGTAACCTCTATGCAGTCCAGTGGCTGAAGAGCCTCTTGGTTGTGGACCGACGCCCTGCAGAGGACCATGGCTGTGCCTCAACTGCGGTGATTGAGCCAGTCAGTCCGATAGCAGACCATGTTATGTAGGCAAAACCTGTCGGTCGGCTTAAGGTGTGTTTCAGTAACAAGGAGAATATCCAGATGGTAGTCATGTATGAAGGTGTTGAGTTCAGTCTTCATCTGTTTGATACCATTGGCATTAAGGATGCAGACGACAAGATCCCTAGGGGGATGGTGGCCGTGTGGTGGGCGAACTGCCATTATAATAAGATCTGGCTGAGCCCTGCAACCAGGGCGATGACCTTCATGAGCTTGTACTCCGACCAACGGATTTTTTGAGCCATATCACGAATAATCGCCCTGATGTGGGGCTCCGTGACAAAGGAGACAACCTGCAGGATTTCTTGCATGTCGTCCCGAAAGGATGTATCAGCCTCCCCAGCTGGGGGTATTTCCCCGGCGGGTTGCTGGACCCTGTGAAAAGCAGGCACAGGAGTTGGCACAGGCAGAGCAGATACCACCCCGACAGGTTGAGCCACTTTAGCAGGTGAGTGAGAGTACGCTGGAGCTGGTCTTTTTGTTTGGTGATCGTTAGCAGCCGCCGCAGGAGATGGACAAGGCGCAGGAGAGCGAGCCACATCGGCAAAGGCGGGCATATAGGACAGAACCAAAGGGGGCTCCTGTGGTGGAATTGCAGAAAGGGGCTGAACATCCCCTGTTGGAGGAACTGCAGTTTGGCCCCGAACGAGGGGGAAATGGGTGAAATCTCGTGGGGTTGGTGGCAGCCGATTCGACCGAGGTTGCTTCCTAGGTGGGCGGAAAGACTTAAGCACCTTTTGACACACAGGGCAGCCATTCCAGTAGGCCAGATGGTGGCGGACATGAGAAGTGCCCTGACATCTGGCACAGGTGGGCTTCTCTGAGGCTGGGAGAGTGCAAGTCTCCGATACATGCGGACCTACACACTTGACACACCGCAATGGCAAGGAACAGTAATTAGTAGTGTGGTTCAAGAGCTGGCACGTACGGCAAATGGAGGTCCCGACGCGGCCTTCATAGGATTCAGTGCACACTTTAGTGCTCAGAAGACACTGGATTTGGTAGATCCTTTGAATATCATCCCTACTAGAGAGGGAGACCACATATGTGGGCAATGGGATTAACCTGCGGGTCTCAGTGTCCCTCTTGCTGTATTGATGGACCAAAGGGTCTGGGAAGTTGAGACGGAGCAGTTCCCTCCTGACATCCACTTCCGTAACTTCAAGTGGCAAGTCTTTAATGACAATTTTTGTATTCCTGTCACCAGAAACTTGGAGAGTGTAGTAAGGAATTTCCCGCAATTTGACGAAGTCAAGGACAGCAAGGTAATCACCTTTGTTATCAAGGAGGTACTGGACATGGTCCTGCTGAAAGACAGCCCGCAACTGGCCACCAATGAGGCGTTGTAGTTCAGCATTCAGCTTTAGGTAATTCTTTGGATGGTATACTACAATTGGAGGGATTTTCTGCTCCTTAGATTGTGCAGGTGGTGGAGCCTGAGAAACGGGACCAGGAGATGGACCCGTGTCCATGGCATCATCGGGCGCAGCTTCCCCTTGAGAGGGCGCGGCAGGTGCAAAACCACCGCCACGGTGACGAGTGTTTCTACACGAATTTTTTTATCCCTATTTGCTCTTCTTTTAGAATCATATTTAGAATCGTCTATGTCTTATCATACCACCTCTTGGAGGCAAAAAATAACTTAAGTCTCATAGAAAAGAGACGCATTTAACGTTCTGCTTTCTCGCCGCTTGAAGCGCTACTATCGCTCCAGCTGTCAAAAGGTAACAAATTTTAGAGCGCTGAGTGTCGCGACTGTTAGGTTACACAGTAATATTATTAAGAACTTTAAACAGAACCCTGATGCCACTGACGATTTATTTTTCAGAAGTATTGCAAGACTTAATAAAAGAGGCAGATGGTTTTTCCATCTAGAAAATCGTAACAAACAAACAGCATTTTCAGTATCCCCAGCCATTAATAATGTAACATATTTATCATCATAAAATATTGATTTTACTAATAAGCAGGCTACTAAACGTGACTGATTATTCACAAGCTGATATTCACAAATTTCAGTTCGTTGTTAACGGTTTTCAATGTCCAACAGCGAAAGAAAATATTAAGTAAACCACGATAGTATTAAAACTGTTTTGACATTTCTTACCTTAGTGTTACGGCTAATTTTTCGTCAAGTTTTATTGGATATAAATATCTATTTGATGTACCCTTCCTGAAATCGTCTGTGACCATAGCTAGGAGGTAATTAAACTGGGTGATGTTAAACCGGAAGAACTCACGAAACTTTTTGTCCTCGTTTTATAAATGACGATTGGTAAGTGCCCTAAAGACACCTTTGTCAAGTCTCGTCCTGAAGATGGGATGTGTTACAGCGTTTCCATTATGTAGCTGTTGGAGTAGAATGTCTTCTTCTTCATCATTTTCTTCCAGCAGCAAATACAACAATAAATCATGCTCACTCATTTTGAGAAACGCACGTCTACTGCCACGAGCTGCTCCCGACTGAGCTGCAGGCTACTTGCATGGGATGCGCTCAGGCAGCTCACTCGGCGCCAACGCCCTCGGACAAAATACTTCAACCAGTGGTGGATCATGGGCCTACGTTCCAGGGAGACCAGGAAAAATATTAGAAGAGCCCAGTAATAACAATAATAATAATAATAATAATAATAATAAACCCCGTGGAGGCCCAGGAAAAGAAAAGGCCTCCGGTATGTTCTGCCAGTCGTAAAAGGCGACGAAAAAAACAAACCACTAATAGGGCTAACCCCCCTTTTAGTGTGATTAGTTGGTTCCAGACAGAACTAATGAAGCCTCGGACAAGTGCTATCATGGTCGGGGGACAACGCTTGAACCCTATGCCTGTCCACAATGGTAACGACACTGCTAGCCACACGGAAAATGATATAAATCCAAATAGAGGTGTTTTGCAGGATATGCTTCCTGCAACCACTCTAGAAGGAAAACAAAGACAGAGGATGAGATGGTCAGATGAAGTTAACCGACACCTCATGTTCTATTATTACCAAGCATCAAAATTAGGAACCAACACAACTGGATACACATCACAAGTATACACAACATTTATTACCAGATACCCTGAATTAAAATTTTTCACAGAACAACTACTAGCTGATCAGATCCATGTAATAATCAAAAATAACAGGATACCCCAGTCAGAATTAGAAAACATCAAACAACAAATACTGGAACAAAATAATGTGTAATCAGAAGAAGAAGAAAATACAGTAATTGACTCAAACATCCCAGAGCAAACAAACAAAGAACACCACACATCAATTAAACAATCAGAGGAAAACGAAATCTTAAGACAGCCACCAGAACAAGCACAAATAGTACATGAAGTGACACACATGTTAGATATAGAAGCAAAATTTCAGCTAACATATATACATTACAAAGACACAAATACGGACATTAGACTATTCTTGCATAGACCACCAAATAACCCACAAGTCGAAACAACAATAACAACTATCAACACAATCAAACACAACAAAATAAAGGAAAATACAACTATGGAAGAGTTACAACTACTGGTTTATACAGGAGCACTCACTGCACTACATATACACACTAGGCAGAGATCAGAACCAACCAACACACAGAAGAAACCCAAAAAACCAGCATGGCAACACAGGCTACAGATCAGAATACAAAAACTGAGAAAAGACATCGGACAGCTAACACAATTTATAAGAAATGAAATATCAGACAAAAAACGAAAAAGGTTAGGTAAAATCTCACAACAAGAAGCAATAGAGCAATTAGATGAAAAGAAGCAGAAATCACAAGCATTGGCCAAAAGACTTAGAAGATACAAAAAAAGTGAAAATAGAAGGAAACAAAACCAAACATTCAACACAAACCAAAAGAGATTTTACCAGACAATAGATAACACACAAATTAAAATAGACAATCCACCAAACATAACAGACATGGAACACTTCTGGAGCAACATATGGTCCACCCAGTACAACATAACAGACATGCACGGTGGATACAAGCAGAAACAGACACATACAAGATGATACCACAAATGCCTGAAATGATAATTTTGCAACATAAAAGTCACCCGAGCAATTAATTATATGCACAATTGGAAAGCCCCTGGAAAAGACAAAATAGCAAATTTCTGGCTAAAAAAGTTCATCTCAACACATTCACATCTAACTAAATTATTTAACAGTTACATTGCAGACCCATACACATTCCCTGATACACTTACACTTGGAATAACTTATCTGAAACCTAAAGATCAAGCAGACACAGCAAACCCAGCAAAATATCGCCCCATAACGTGCCTACCAACAATATACAAAATATTAACTTCAGTCATTACACAGAAATTAATGACACATACAACACAGAACAAAATTATAAATGAAGAACAACAAGGCTGTTGTAAAGTAGCATGAGGATGTAAAGAGCAACTGATAATAGATGCAGAGGTGACATATCAAGCTAAAACTAAACAAACGTCACTACACTACACATACATTGATTACCGAAAAGCTTTTGATAGTATACCCCACTCATGGTTACTACAAATATTGGAAATATACAAAGTAGATCCCAAATTGTTACAGTTCCTAAACATAGTAATGAAAAATTGAAAAACCACACTTAATATCCATACAAATTCAAATAATATCACATCACAGCCAATACAGATTAAGCGTGGAATATACCAAGGAGACTCATTAAGTCCTTTCTGGTTATGCCTTGCTCTGAACCCACTATGTACCATGCTAAATAATACTTATTATGGATATAATATTACTGGAACATACCAACACAAAATCACACATTTGCTATACATGGATGATCTAAAACTACTGGCAGCAACAAATCAACAACACAATCAATTACTAAAGATTACAGAAGTATTCAGCAATGATATAAGTATGGCTTTTGGAACAGACAAATGTAAGAAAAATAGCATAGTCAAGGGAAAACACATGAAACAAGAAGGATACATATTGGATAACCACAGCGACTGCATAGAAGCGATGGAAAAAACAGATGCCTATAAATATCTAGGATACAGACAAAAACTAGGAATAGATAATACAAATATTAGAGAAGAACTAAAAGAAAAATATAGACAACGACTAACAAAACTACTGAAAACGGAATTGACAGCAAGAAACAAGACAAAAGCTATTAATACTTATGCTATACCAATATTGACCTATTCATTTGGAGTAGTAAAATGGAGTAACACAGACCTAGAAGCACTCAATACACTTACACGATCACAGTGCCACAAATATAGAATACATCACATACATTCAGCAACAGAAAGATTCACATTAAACAGAAAGGAAGGAGGAAGGGGATTTATTGACATAAAAAAACCTACATTATGGGCAGGTAGACAATTTAAGAAAATTCTTTCTAGAACGAGCAGAAACTAGCAAAATACACAAAGCAATCACTCATATAAATACATCGGCTACACCATTGCAATTTCATAACCACTTCTATAACCCTTTAGATCACATAACATCAATGGATATGAAGAAAGTCAATTGGAAAAAGAAAACTCTACATGGCAAGCACCCGTAACATCTAACACAGCCACACATCGATCAAGTCGCATCCAACACATGGCTAAGAAAAGGTAATATATACAGTGAGATGGAAGGATTCATGATTGCAATACAGGATCAAACAATAAACACCATATATTACAGCAAGCATATTATTAAAGATCACAATACCACAACAGATAAATGCAGACTTTGCAAACAACAAATAGAAACAGTAGATCACATCAAAAGCGGATGTACAATACTAGCAAATACAGAATACCCAGAAGACATGACAATGTAGCAAAAATAATACATCAACAGCTTGTCATACAACATAAACTAGTAAAACAACACGTTCCCACATACAAGTATGCACCACAAAATGTACTGGAGAATGATGAATACAAATTATATTGGAACAGAACCATTATAACAGATAAAACACCACCACATAACAAACCTGACATCATACTCACCAATAAAAAGAAGAAATTAACACGACTAATCGAAATTTCCATACCCAATACAACAAATATAAAGAAGAAAACAGGAGAAAAAATTGAAAAATACATCCAACTGGCTGAGGAAGTCAAGGACATGTGGCATCAGGATAAAGTTGACATTATCCCAATTATACTATCAACTACAGGAGTCATACCACACAATATGCACCAGTACATCAACGCAATACAGCTACATCCAAACGTATATATACAAATACAGAAATCTGTAATTATTGATACATGTTCAATTCCCCGAAAGTTCCTAAATGCAATGTAACATATACCGTACAGTTAAAAGGAAGTCACGCTTCATCAAGGTCCATGTCACTTTCCATTTTTAACCAGACCTAAGGTCTGAGAAAGGAAAGAAGAAGAAGGATGATGATGATGATGATGATGATAATAATAATAATAGTAATAATAATAATAGTGGTGGTGATGAGGATGGCACTCTTATTTACAAACGAACTGGTAGATTGGGTATTTGAGTGTTATTACTTGTAAAACAAGTTATCTTAATTCTTCTTCTTCTTCCTGCATCTTCCACAGACATCGCCATGTCTATCAGTTTCCAAGTATTCGCGGTACTGGTTTTTCAACGGAGGTACAAGCAAGACCTAATAAGCGATCCTGGGCCATACTATTCCTCTAATACGTTGTTATGCGTTAAACACAAGAGAAACTCCTTCCAACCGAATTACTGTGAAATGTTTGTTTATGATGAAAAGAAAATAGTCTCCAGTTCGACACAAAACCAAGAACGATTGAAGAAGAGCTACAATATTATCCAACACCTCGAAGTACACCTGTTTGTATATTGACAGCAATGAATTGTCAATGCATTCATCGATCATTTCAGCGCTATTCATTGAAGCTTCAGGTTGCGAATTAGTCGACCGGTTCGTGGAACTTAAAATGTCGATCAATTTATCTTCATGTCTTAAGCTTTTTCATGTAAGCTGTGCATTCTCAGACAGCATTGTTATAAAAGTGTGCATCATTGTTTTCTTTCTTCAGAAAGTTGAAAAGCAGTTCAATTTTTAAAAATACTTTCGAAAACAGAAAGAAGAAAAATAAAGTCGAAGTCTAGTAGGCTATTTTTGAAATCCGCAGACTTATCTTGTAGTCATTACACTAGAGTCTGGACTGTCAATTACTTCATTTACAACCTCAATTAGTCCCAAACGGTTTTCACGAATGGCAGATATTATCCTAGCGTTAGTGCCATCTACCAACAATACTGTCGACAACGGCCATGCGTTTGGAAGGCCGATAGAAGAAAGCAAGAAACACCGAAGCGTGGATAAAAAAAAAAAAAATTCTCAGATACTTATGTTATAGCTCTGCTGCAAAACTACAAATCAGTGAGTAAAAAGAGCTAGGGGGTAATTTGAAGGACCCGAGTTTGCAGGCCTTGGAGTCCACTTGTCTCACAACACTAGAGCATTGTGACTTGTCTGGAACATCTGCAGCTTCGTCCACAAAGCATGCATAAAATAAAGTTCTAGCCAAATTTCAATGCATACATTCATAAATCTCATTTATACGTTCCATCAGTATGTTCTGTACAGTTTTGGAAAATCCACGGAAATAGCCCATCTTCTTCCACTGTGCTTACATCTCTTCGTTTCTGTTTAGCACGAGCTTAAAAATGGCTCTGAAACTTTCGGGGTTCAGGGAATCTTCTGTCTCATCATAACCTCTGAATCTTGCTCCTGCTTACACGAAGGACTTGTGACGCCAATTAGAATTTTCATGATGTTTCCGTTAGCTTACACTTCATTCTTGTGTCTGATTTTCATCAGTTTGTGATGTTCAAAACACGTGTTTGGCTAATTATTTATTTGAAATGAAACTACATACTTAGAACGGAATTGTCCAGTAAGACATATCGAAACCAACCTTGAATTTTTTTTACACAGGAAGAAGACAACGAAAGAAATGCACTGTCAAAATTTTAGCCGCTACCAGGCACTGCAAGTATAGAAAAAAAATCTAAATATGGACACACAGAGAGAGAGAGAGAGAGAGAGAGAGAGAGAGAGAGAGCTGAGGTCGGCAGTACATTTGTTAACTGGGAACACGACACAACCCGATCGTAATTTGTAAAGGATGTCTCAGGTTACCGTTCGTTGACACTTTCTCTGACACTACAGTGCAAAGTAACTATTCTCTCGAATTAGCCACTCATGCAACATCTATTACAAATTATCAGTTGCTTTTTGCAGTATTGATAGAGGAAAGTGCCCGAAAGCAGACCGCTCTCCTAAAGTGGACCCCCTAGTCTCCTGAACTCTAGCGGCATCAAGTGTAAACACTAGCTTACGCTTCTATCCGTCTGTAGTGGAACGCACCAGTCGCCCACTTCACTCATTGTTCGTCTGTCCGCCATTACGTATTCTGACAGTGGTTGAAGTTTTCACATCATGCTACATTTTTCAGTATTTCTCCAAGGTATAGGAAGGTAAGCGTTTACACCCGTATATATTCTTAAATGGTACGGTTCAAGGTCTTTGTTTATCACTAAACCGGTTCATTTAGATGTTTGGTTAAAAATTGATACCGTTAAGAAAATGTAGGCTATAGTTGCCAAAACTGGACCCCACTTGGTTGCCTAAACTGGACCCCTTATACTTTCATGTTTGAAGTCTACCTTTATTTGTGCACACTCTTATTCTTTTGGAATTGTGTTTCAGATTCCAAGAGGATAATGGGAATGGTTGACCAAAGAAAGTGGAGTCCCTCTAAAAATGACTAAAGCTATTGACGCAGTTCAGAAAAAGAAGATGGGTTGGCAGAAGGCCAGTAATGTGTTTAATGTTCTAGAAACAACACTCATGAGGTTGTCCAACATAAAGTATGGCACACTTGAGGAAGCAGCAAAAGCCACAAGAGGTAGACCTACAGTTTTGGGTAAAAAAAACTTGGGGATAAACTTGTTCACTATTGTCTTGCTATGGAAGCATCTTTCTTCGTGCTTACTCGTAACGATTTACGAAGAATGCCGTGCAATTGGCAGAGTGAAATGACATTGAACATCCTCTCAAAGATGACATTGCTGGGAAAAAGTGGGTTAGGCTTCGCCACAATGATAAACTGTCAGAGAGGAAGCCTACTGGAACATCCTATGCTAGGGCTTGTGGATTCAGCAAGGAAAACGCAGAGAAATTTCAAAACCTTCTGGAAAATCTTTATGACTGGTTTAAATTCACTCTTGACAGAATTTACAACGTTGATGAGTGCGGCATTACTGTGGTACTGTCAAAAGTAGGAAAAGTAATTGTCCTTAAAGGCAAAAAGCAGATAGCCTCCTTAACATCTGGAGAATGTGGAGCTCTTATAACAATCGTTGCTTGCATGAGTGCTAGTGGATCATTCGTGCCTCCTTTAGTGATTTTTTCCACGGAAAAATATGAGTGAACAGTTGAAAAAAGGTGCTCCAGCAGGAGCAATCTTTGCAGCACACCCTTCAGGTCGGATTCAAATCAACTTATTTACTCAGTGGTTTCGACACTTTATTGAATTCGCCAAACCTACAGAGGAAAAACCTGTGATGTTGCTCTTGGATGGCCATCTTAGCCACACGCAGAATATTGATGTTATAGACTTGGCAAAATAAAATCATGTCACCATTGTCTCACTGCCACCTCACTGCTCACACAAACTGCAACCTTTGGACAACTTTCATGGGTTGTCTCAAAGTTTACTACAATGAGGAAATTAGGCAGTGCTTAAGGCACAATGAACGTGCTGTGAGTCCTTATGATGTAATGGAAATCATGCCAAACAGCCCAAAAAACAATTAATGGATTTAAAGCAACAGGAATATACCCATTGAACAAAAACCTATTCTCAAATGATGAATACATTGAAGAAGCCAATAAAAAACGAGATTCATCTTCCTATGAAGCTGCGTCAATCAAACAATTAGTAGGAAATCAGGGGTTTTCAGAGGACAGAGAAGAATGTGATGACACAAATCACCCATCGACTTCGAAAAGCCTCGGTGTTCCTCTATCATCAGTTACACTTGAAGATCCTCAGGCACCACATCTTCTGAGACAAGTCCATTCGATATCACTCCCATTCAAAATGTGTGTGAAATCTTATGGGGCTTAACTGCTAAGGTCATCAGTCCCTAAGCATACACACTACTTAATCTAAATTATCCTAAGGATAAACACACACACCAATGCCCAAGGGAGGACTCGAACCTCCGCCGGAACCAGCCGCACAGTCCATGCCTGCAGCGCCTTAGACCACTCGGCTATCACTCTCATTCCAAAAATTAAAAAGAGCACCTCGAATAGGGGACGAAAGGCCTGCAGTTCTACAGTCATCACATCTACACCTTATAAAGCGCAGTTGGTGGAAGCTCAAATAGCTAAAGAGGACAAGGAAGCTGAACAGCAAGCACGGAGTCATGCTCAAGGACTGAAAAGCAAATCCAGTTGCGGGCGCTGTTCAGCAGCAAAGTCCTTGAGTAAACGGAGGAAACTCGTGAACAAACGTTTAAACTTCGAGAAAAATGAGAAGGAATCTAGCACTGAAGATGAACACAGCGTATCCCTAGGAACATCTGAATTGGAGTTTCTCCCTGGAGTTACCCCATCAAATGATGATGATGCATGGTGTATGTTCTGTGACAGAAAATTTTCTGAATACTCTAAAGGGGAACTTTGGGTTATGTGCGTTATGTGGTCGTGTTGGGCCCATGTAGATTGTTCTGGGGCTGAACGGCGTGTACATTTGCGACTTTTGTCACTGAACTATCTCATTTTGTCATCTACATTTTATGGTTTAATTGTTGAATATATTTTGTAATTTTTAAAATTAAATACTGAAATTGTTATGCAAAACTTACACTTTGAATTTAGTTTATGTTATTATTGATATAATGCGCTTTTCTATTTTTTTTTATTATTTTTACAAGGGGTCCGCTTTTGGCAACTAGTTTTCCAATTCGCAAAGTGCAAGGATCTCAACTATATATTTTTTAAATACTAATTTTTAATTACATTTCCTGAAAGTAAGTTTTAAATGGTACACAACATTATAAAGTATATAATAAATGCTTTTGAAAGATAATTTTCTACAGTTTTCTATCATTTAAAAGGGCACTTTCCTCTAAGTATCGGCAATACAGATAAAGCTAAATTAATATTTATTGTGCTTTCGTGAAGCATGCCTGCTAATAATACCTTTTTTCCCTTCTTCCAGTTTCACAGTAATGTGGAATTCAATTAACGTTCTCAATTTAGTAATGATGAAACATGAAAAACGTGGTTTCCAGCCGAAATCATCTACTTCTCCTGAGGACGTACATATGTGTCGTTTGTCAGTTGATTTCCTTGACATTCATTCGAATGATATCAACATTTCGTTTTAAATTGTGGATACGTTAGAAGAAATAGGAAATAACCGTGACGATCCCATGAATTGTGGTTCGGATGACCGACAGTTGTGCGAGTAACAGTTCTGAAGAAGAATACCTTCCAAGCCCTTTAATAATATAAAAAAAACCGTACTGCAACAGCTTTCAGCGACAAAAGAGGCAGTGAAATATTCGTTTAACGAAGGAAGGTAAAGAAGGTACCTATGAGACTGGGCCCTCCGAATTGCATCTGATATGAACATTACTTTCCAAGCTTCGTCGACCTGGCTACGCTGGTTCAAGAAATCGTACAGAATAGGAAGTCGCAAAATTACCAATTTTACGTCACGTAAACGCGTAGAGCTGCTGCCAATGCTATAGAGAAATTCATAGCTGACGTACACACGAAATTTGCTGTTATCCCCGCAACTGCTGTTTATAACAGTGATCAGTCAGGTTTCGTGAAAGAACTGCGTGCACACCGCACTTTTATCATTTTGGGGTGAAAAAGAGACGGAGTCGGTTGCCCAGTCAATGACTGCAATGACACATTCATATACGATGATGCCAGTGACAAGTATGAGTGGTTTACTGTTTCCGCAGCTGCATATATGTCTTCAAGAACCGCAAGGCAAATTAGGACCAAAAATGAAAAATGGACTGTTTAGTCGCAAAAAGCTTGTAATCCACATATCAAAATCTAGAAAAATGGGAAAGAATAGTTTTCTACATTTCGTTCGAATCGTATTCCTACCAGCTGCAGAAACTAATTCATTGCTTTTGTTGGATTCATGGTCTGGACATAAAGATACCTCTGTTTTGTGGAGGATGACGAAAAATCTCTAGATGTAATGTGGATTTCGCCTGGAACTGTTAGTGCAATTCAACCTCCCGATAAACAGTTTTTTCGACAGTGGAAAGCATTTCTCAGGAAATTATCAGACAACATAATTTCCGATACCTCTCTCTCATTTCAGGTTGATCAGCGGAACAGTATTCTTAAGCTCCAGTCATTTGTGCATTACCAGTTTTCTTCGTCACGCTTTAGGAATTTGATCAAGTATGCCTGGTATGCAGCGCAATATGCAGAACAACGGCCGGAACCATTTCTGACTCCATCCCAGTTCTGTCTAAATAAAACTAGCGGTTACTGCGAAGTGCTTGACTGCATCAATTTTTTCCTTTTTCCGGTGTGCATGGTGCAAGAAAAACCTTTATTTTTGTCATTCAATAGCCATTTCGCATTTTTGTGACAACTACAGGGAATAAACGAAGAACTGTTCCACTAATAGCCAAATGTACAGCGTTCAAACATTATTGTAAGGAATGGCCGACAGGAATTGTTATAAAAGGCAGCGCTGCAAGACATATAATTTCAACAAATTACAGGTTATCATGATGGAAGACGACTGTGACATCAAACACTGCCATGATTTTATTTTCTCTGCTAGCCACTTTTATCAGAATTCCATGTCAAGAATTGAACTGTCAATATGACGTTATTCAAAAAATATTTGTATAGTTTAAGCCAGGTTTTCACCGAAGCTATCAAGTGTTGTGATTTGGCAAGACAGCCAAGCCACTAGGAGGTGAAGCCGAAAGGCACGCGTTTAAGCTCACGCAGGCTGGCGTGAGGTCTGGAACAGTTAAAGGATTTGAGTCTAGCAAATAAAGTACGTAGCTGTTGGAATACTTAACTTTAATCCACAATTGGTGAACATCGGTCTGACGGTACATGCATCACAAGATAAATAGCAAATGATAATGGCGCCTTGCTAGGTCGTAGCAAATGACGTAGCTAAAGGCTATGCTAACTATCGTCTCGGCAAATGAGAGCGTAATTTGTCAGTGAACCATCGCTAGCAAAGTCGGCTGTACAAGTGGGGCGAGTGCTAGGACGTCTCTCTACACCTGCCGTGTGGCGGCGCTCGGTCTGCAATCACTGATAGTGGCGACACGCGGGTCCGACGTATACTACCGGACCGCGGCCGATTTAAAGGCTACCACCTAGCAAGTGTGGTGTCTGGCGGTGACACCACATCAAGCACGAGCAATAGAGAATTCTGTCTGGTGTACCGGTAGGCCTCTTGCAGGTCTTTCAACTCGATACCACTGCAGCTACTTACGTAGTCCTAACCTTTCCCAGTTATGTAATCGAAAAATGGAGACCTGCAGTTTAACGTGAAATCCGAACCACACGTCTTTCATGGCCACTCCAACATCTGTGAAAAGTCGATATCCACACATGTCACGCTTCCATACAAATTAAGACAAATTCTTTCTTCCCTGCACCATTTTGCATACTCTGTCCAGAACAGTGCACTCACCATGCAAAATAATCCTCAATGAACAGCAAAGCTTCGCATCGTGGCTCTAACAAGATAAAGTTGTATTCTGTATGCCGAATATTAGCTCCAAAAACTAACAACACAGCGTTCGTAGGCAATGTTCACTACCTGCGGTTCTCTTCCGTTCCCTCTAGTACAAACGATTCTACACATATACAAGCGAATGGTAGTGAATTTTCTACAAATGCTCATTCGCACATGTTCTCTTCCATTCTCTCCATTGTAAACCAGGCTTAGGGTGTTTAAAATTGGTGTCTGTGAACTCCAGAGATTTCTGTTACGCGGTGCTGTGTGACTGACTCATCGAGTTGAGCGCTAGGCGGGCAGGGCTGTACAAACTGTTGTTATAAGCTGTTCTTCGCACGGCAAAAATGCGAAAATTCAACATTTTTTGCAAGATACTTGTAGTGCCTCTAAGCAGCTAAAATTTTGGCAGTGCATTTCTTTCGTTGTCTTCTTCCTGTGTACAAATTTTCAGGGTAGGTTTCGAGATGTCTTATTGGACCATTCCCTTGTTATATGATCTATAGATGAAGCATGCTCTTAGACATTCTTCAGGTCATCAAAACCCTCAGTGGACTGTGTTTTCCTTTTGTTCAAAATGGATCAAATGGCTCTGAGCACCATGGGACTTAACATCTGAGGTCATCAGTCCCCTAGAACTTAGAACTACTTAAACCTAACTAACCTAAGGACATCACACACATCCAGACCCGAGGCAGGATTCGAACCTGCGACCGCAGCGTCACGCTGTTCCAGACTGTAGCGCCTAGAACCGCTCGGCCACTCCGGCCGGCCTTTCCTTTTCTATGGCGAGAACATAACTACTTATGCTGCTCATACCAAACCCCCCCCCCCCCCCCCCCATGAACCATGGACCTTGCCGTTGGTGGGGAGGCTTGCGTGCCTCAGCGATACAGATAGCCGTACCGTAGGTGCAACCACAACGGAGGGGTATCTGTTGAGAGGCCAGACAAACGTGTGGTTCCTGAAGAGGGGCAGCAGCCTTTTCAGTAGTTGCAAGGGCAACAGTCTGGATGATTGACTGATCTGGCCTTGTAACATTAACCAAAACGGCCTTGCTGTGCTGGTACTGCGAACGGCTGAAAGCAAGGGGAAACTACAGCCGTAATTTTTCCCGAGGGCATGTAGCTTTACTGTATGATTACATGATGATGGCGTCCTCTTGGGTAAAATATTCCGGAGGTAAAATATTCCGGAGGTGAAATAGTCCCCCATTCGGATCTCCGGGCGGGGGCTACTCAAGAGGATGTCGTTATCAGGAGAAAGAAAACTGGCGTTCTACGGATCGGAGCGTGGAATGTCAGATCCCTTAATCGGGCAGGTAGGTTAGAAAATTTAAAAAGGGAAATGGATAGGTTGAAGTTAGATATAGTGGGAATTAGTGAAGTTCGGTGGCAGGAGGAACAAGACTTCTGGTCAGGTGACTACAGGGTTATAAACACAAAATCAAATAGGGGTAATGCAGGAGTAGGTTTAATAATGAATAGGAAAATAGGAATGCGGGTAAGCTACTACAAACAGCATAGTGAACGCATTATTGTGGCCAAGATAGATACGAAGCCCACACCTACTACAGTAGTACAAGTTTATATGCCAACTAACTCTGCAGATGACGAAGAAACTGAAGAAATGTATGATGAAATAAAAGAAATTATTCAGATTGTGAAGGGAGACGAAAATTTAATAGTCATGGATGACTGGAATTCGAGTGTAGGAAAAGGGAGAGAAGGAAACATAGTAGGTGAATATGGATTGGGGGACAGAAATGAAAGAGGAAGCCGCCTGGTAGAATTTTGCACAGAGCACAACATAATCGTAATTAACACTTGGTTTAAGAATCATGAAAGAAGGTTGTATACATGGAAGAACCCTGGAGATACTAAAAGGTATCAGATAGATTATATAATGGTAAGACAGAGATTTAGGAAGCAGGTTTTAAATTGTAAGACATTTCCAGGGGCAGATGTGGACTCTGACCACAATCTATTGGTTATGACCTGTAGATTAAAACTGAAGAAACTGCAAAAAGGTGGGAATTTAAGGAGATGGGACCTGGATAAACTGAAAGAACCAGAGATTGTACAGAGATTCAGGGAGAGCATAAGGGAGCAATTGACAGGAATGGGGGAAATAAATACAGCAGAAGAAGAATGGGTAGCTTTGAGGGATGAAGTAGTGAAGGCAGCAGAGGATCAAGTAGGTAAAAAGACGAGGGCTAGTAGAAATCCTTGGGTAACAGAAGAAATATTGAATTTAATTGATGAAAGGAGAAAATATAAAAATGCAGTAAGTGAAACAGGCAAAAAGGAATACAAACGTCTCAAAAATGAGATCGACAGGAAGTGCACAATGGCTAAGCAGGGATGGCCAGAGGACAAATGTAAGGATGTAGAGGCCTATCTCACTAGGGGTAAGATAGATACCGCCTACAGGAAAATTAAAGAGACCTTTGGAGATAAGAGAACGACTTGTATGAATATCAAGAGCTCAGATGGAAACCCAGTTCTAAGCAAAGAAGGGAAAGCAGAAAGGTGGAAGGAGTATATAGAGGGTTTATACAAGGGCGATGTACTTGAGGACAATATTATGGAAATGGAAGAGGATGTAGATGAAGATGAAATGGGAGATATGATACTGCGTGAAGAGTTTGACAGAGCACTGAAAGACCTGAGTCGAAACAAGGCCCCCGGAATAGACAATATTCCATTGGAACTACTGACGGCCGTGGGAGAGTCAGTCCTGACAAAACTCTACCATCTGGTGAGCAAGATGTATGAAACAGACGAAATACCCTCAGACTTTAAGAAGAATATAATAATTCCAATCCCAAAGAAAGCAGGTGTTGACAGATGTGAAAATTACCGAACTATCAGCTTAATAAGTCACAGCTGCAAAATACTAACACGAATTCTTTACAGACGAATGGAAAAACTAGTAGAAGCCAACCTCAGGGAAGATCAGTTTGGATTCCGTAGAAACACTGGAACACGTGAGGCAATACTGACCTTACGACTTATCTTAGAAGAAAGATTAAGGAAAGGCAAACCTACGTTTCTAGCATTTGTAGACTTAGAGAAAGCTTTTGACAATGTTGACTGGAATACTCTCTTTCAAATTCTAAAGGTGGCAGGGGTAAAATACAGGGGGCGAAAGGCTATTTACAATTTGTACAGAAACCAGATGGCAGTTATAAGAGTCGAGGGACATGAAAGCGAAGCAGTGGTTGGGAAGGGATTAATACAGGGTTGTAGCCTCTCCCCGATGTTGTTCAATCTGTATATTGAGCAAGCAGTAAAGGAAACAAAAGAAAAATTCGGAGTAGGTATTAAAATTCAGGGAGAAGAAATAAAAACTTTGAGGTTCGCCGATGACATTGTAATTCTGTCAGAGACAGCAAAGGACTTGGAAGAGCAGTTGAATGGAATGGACAGTGTCTTGAAAGGAGGATATAAGATGAACATCAACAAAAGCAAAACAAGGATAATGGAATGTAGTCGAATTAAGTCGGGTGATGCTGAGGGAATTAGATTAGGAAATGAGGCACTTACAGTAGTAAAGGAGTTTTGCTATTTGGGGAGCAAAATAACTGATGATGGTCGAAGGAGAGAGGATATAAAATGTAGACTGGCAATGGCAAGGAAAGCGTCTTGGAAGAAGAGAAATTTGTTAACATCCAGTATTGATTTAAGTGTCAGGAAGTCATTTCTGAAAGTATTCGTATGGAGTGTAGCCATGTATGGAAGTGAAACATGGACGATAAATAGTTTGGACAAGAAGAGAATAGAAGCTTTCGAAATGTGGTGCTATAGAAGAATGCTGAAGATTAGATGGGTAGATCACATAACTAATGAGGAAGTATTGAATAGGATTGGGGAGAAGAGAAGTTTGTGGCACAACTTGACCAGAAGAAGGGATCGGTTTGTAGGACATGTTCTGAGGCATCAAGGGATCACAAATTTAGTATTGGAGGGCAGCGTGGAGGGTAAAAATCGTAGAGGGAGACCAAGAGATGAATACACTAAGCAGATTCAGAAGGATGTAGGTTGCAGTAGGTACTGGGAGATGAAAAAGCTTGCACAGGATAGAGTAGCATGGAGAGCTGCATCAAACCAGTCTCAGGACTGAAGACCACAACAACAACAACCATGAACTTTGGAATGCATGCGTTTTGATCCTATCTTTCAGAAGGGCGTGTACCATCGGTGTTGGACGTCCTTTCTTCAAAATTTCATGTCATTCAGTTTCACATCATCTTGAAAACGACGGTTCCTGCAAGTAAGTAATGATCTCCTCACTCGAAAGTGTTACATTATTACTTTTAGGCCTACAGAGTTGGGCTTCGTCCATATTCACTGCACATGTGACAACTGCTGCACACAAGACAACTAATGTAAGAGAAACACACAGTGGCGGCGACACAACTACTGGCCTCCTCTGCCACGGAAGTGCACTGCAGTACTGTCACCACAGTGTTTTCCCCATTTTTTTGTTACACAAATGTGATTGGCCTTCTCGTCAAACCTCTACTAGCCAGCTCTCAGTCCACCAGAGCAGGCAATTAGGGGCCCTCAAGGGGTGCCCGTTGACCACACAGAGTTAAACAGGTAGATGAGCAAGTTGGTGCACTGATTTGGCTGTGAGTGGGCGGCTTTACATTAGGGATAAGCTTTCGCACTTTGACTATCTTCAGTGCCGGTTTAGACGAAAAAACACAAGCTAACGTATTTTCTGTTCGCTGGCAAAAGTACATAAAAGTTTATTGTAAACCACCACCACCACCACCACCACCACCACCACCACCACTGAAAATTGAGGAGGCTCAACCACTCTTGCCACCTCCAATAAGCTGCTACTAACTCCAACTCTTACTTCCTCCATATTATAGTGATAAACAGCTTTCCTTCAATGTGTTAAGTTACATTTAGTACACAACAACATATCACCAAAAATGAAACAAACAAAGTAGCCAGCTGCCACATTTTTCACTGTGAACCCATAACTTCCCGTCTAATATGTTAGTTGTAAAATTATGTATCCAAATAATATGGCTGATATGGAGAAAACACACACTTCAGCATCAATCTGTGATATAAAAGTATAAGAGATGGAAAAATAAATTTAGTGTGCCAATTAGTTTCCTCAGAATGGAATGAGAAGTATTATACAATTAAGAAAATGTACAGATCCAAAAGACATGGTTTTTAATTTTTTAAAGGGAAAGGATAAACCAGACTGAAAAACTAACTTTAGGAGTTGATGCAGCTTTGCTTCATTTATGTACAGTATTTTTTACAGCAAGATATTCTCATATACTGCATCGACTGCAAGCCACAGCTGCTTCATGGTAACCACTCATTAATGTAGCTAACAAGAATATCAGATGCACTGCAATCGCCGCAGCTGCCAACTGCTTCATAGGAACTGTACCTCTACTCTGCAGATTGACAAAATGCATACCAGGTGCGGTGGTTCTGGAGCTCGCAGGGATGAAGTTTTGCAGCAGGCACATGACCATACGTCAGCAGGTCACAAAGGGTGCACAACAACAGATAGATCAGCTGCTGATAAATTCTGGTGAAAAACTAGGAGGCATGACATGGAACAATGTGTGAAAGACTGAGTACCTTGTCACAGAGGCCTGGTCTTAGTCATCAGAGAATTCTGTTACAAAGATTGACAGAGGCATCTAAACCTTTTGAAATGGTAGGCTGGATATCTTAGGAGCATTTAATAGAACACCAGCAGGGACTATGTACACTCCTGGAAATTGAAATAAGAACACCGTGAATTCATTGTCCCAGGAAGGGGAAACTTTATTGACACATTCCTGGGGTCAGATACATCACATGATCACACTGACAGAACCACAGGCACATAGACACAGGCAACAGACCATGCACAATGTCGGCACTAGTACAGTGTATATCCACCTTTCGCAGCAATGCAGGCTGCTATTCTCCCATGGAGACGATCGTAGAGGTGCTGGATGTAGTCCTGTGGAACGGCTTGCCATGCCATTTCCACCTGGCGCCTCAGTTGGACCAGCGTTCGTGCTGGACGTGCAGACCGCCTGAGACGACGCTTCATCCAGTCCCAAACATGCTCAATGGGGGACAGATCCGGAGATCTTGCTGGCCAGGGTAGTTGACTTACACCTTCTAGAGCACGTTGGGTGGCACGGGATACATGTGGACGTGCATTGTCCTGTTGGAACAGCAAGTTCCCTTGCCGGTCTAGGAATGGTAGAACGATGGGTTTGGATGTACCGTGCACTATTCAGTGTCCCCTCGACGATCACCAGTGGTGTACGGCCAGTGTAGGAGATCGTTCCCCACACCATGATGCCGGGTGTTGGCCCTGTGTGCCTCGGTCGTATGCAGTCCTGATTGTGGCGCTCACCTGCACGGCGCCAAACACGCATACGACCATCATTGGCACCAAGGCAGAAGCGACTCTCATCGCTGAAGACGACACGTCTCCATTCGTCCCTCCATTCACGCCTGTCGCGACACCACTGGAGGCGGGCTGCACGATGTTGAGGCGTGAGCGGAAGACGGCCTAACGGTGTGCGGGACCGTAGCCCAGCTTCATGGAGACGGTTGCGAATGGTCCTCGCCGATACCCCAGGAGCAACAGTGTCCCTAATTTGCTGGGAAGTGGCGGTGCGGTCCCCTACGGCACTGCGTAGGATCCTACGGTCTTGGCGTGCATCCGTGCGTCGCTGCGGTCCGGTCCCAGGTCGACGGGCACGTGCACCTTCCGCCGACCACTGGCGACAACATCGATGTACTGTCGAGACCTCACGCCCCACGTGTTGAGCAATTTGGCGGTACGTCCACCCGGCCTCCCGCATGCCCACTATACGCCCTCGCTGAAAGTCCGTCAACTGCACATACGGTTCACGTCCACGCTGTCGCGGCATGCTACCAGTGTTAAAGACTGCGATGGAGCTCCGTATGCCACGGCAAACTGGCTGACACTGACGGCGGCGGTGCACAAATGCTGCGCAGCTAGCGCCATTCGACGGCCAACACCGCGGTTCCTGGTGTGTCCGCTGTGCCGTGCGTGTGATCATTGCTTGTACAGCCCTCTCGCAGTGTCCGGAGCAAGTATGGTGGGTCTGACACACCGGTGTCAATGTGTTCTTTTTTCCATTTCCAGGAGTGTATGTACTAATGATAACAGACCATTTTTTGCTATACATAACAGTGATAGCAATTCCAGACCAAGAACCTAACACAGTAGCACAGCTGGATATTAAAGTTTTGTTTACTGGATACCACAATTACTGTTCTGTTTGTTTGATTCATATATGAAAATTCCAAACAAGTTGTTCTCATCTGTAAACAAATAGAAAAACAGATAGGATGCATAGAACCATTTCTAAAATTTTAAACCACTGTCTTACTAGCCAACACAATGATTAGGAAACATACCTTGAATTTATAGTCTTGGCATACAACTCGAAAGTCCATACCAGCATTAATCTTTTGCCATATGAGATGTTTTACAGCATAAAGATCCCATCTGCTTTCAACACGATAAAGCCTACACTTGGAGCTTCAGCAAACTGTTTCCACAAAGCTTTGCAAAGAGTGCAGTGAGCCAACATGAAGTCCTTAGAACTTCAAGAACAGACAGGGTAATCTGTAGGGAAACTGCTGTGGTATAATACGGGTCAGTGGGTACTGCTAACAAATCCATATACGCCTAATGGCAATAGGAAAAAGTTTTTAACCAAATATCACAGTCCATACCAAGTCAATAGAACAACCCAATAAATGCTAAGTTACAAGTGCTGACAAAAACTCTGTTGTTCTTATGAGTATGGTCATGCCATTCAAAGGAGCTGTGGATGCACTGCTACAAGTCTCATCAGATGTACCCATACCAAAGAAAGCATCTAAAAAGGTTAGGAAACGGTTACCTAATGTCGATCAGGTTGCACACACCATACTTTATGTAATTGGATGATGGGATAAGTAGTTTGTGATCAGGTTTTATGTCATCGCTAGAGTTAATGGATACAATTGTTGCCTTCATTTTGTTAAGGTTTACTACAAATTTATTGGTATGATATGTATCATGGGGTTTGGAAGTTAGTTTTTCCATTATTTGTCAATAAGTAGTGTAGAAGTGATTTTTAGAGTTATTAATTTGTTTCAGAAGGAGGAAACTAATGAAGGTTCCTTTCTCTGATGTGGCATGTTAACCTGGACACCCATGAGGATTGTCATAGTCCTGATATTATTACACTTCATTAGGGGTGTAGTACTGAATAGTGTTCTAAACCGCCCTCCAAATTTTGGGATATTGTTGTCCAGATGTCGGATGTGCTGCTAACTAGTCATCAGTGGACATTAAAATTAACATTCAATGTATGGGCAGTAAAGAATGGCGTTTGCAGGTTACAAGGCTATCAGGGTTTCAGAAAGGAGTTCAATATGCACTAAGAAAAATTGTTGATCATTTGCACAACAACATAAAATGTCTGACAGGTAGGAAAGCAAGTTGTAAATCTAATTGAAAACCATGTCTCCTGGACAACTTTTTCTATTCCATTGATGAATTTCTACTTAAAAACTGGTAGCCAGTTCAAAAAACGTCTAGTTGCATGACTAGGACTAAAAATGTGTTCATTAATGTTAACAATAATCTTGTACACATAATCTGTAAACAGGCTCATTCCACGTCATTTTGATGAAAGAATCGTTCAAATGATCTATGGAACATGTAACTAACTAACTATACTATGTGGACCATAAATAACAACCTGCAGAGGAGTACAGATTAACACACAGGATTCTAAAGTACAGCTGTGGTGGACAGAATTACTGGTCCCACAACCCCATTTACAGAGACAGGGAGCACATTGGATTTATTCAGTTTTCTCACCAGAAATCATAATCATGAACTGTTATGAGAACAGGAAGGTCAAAGACACAACAAAAGAAGAATTACAAAACAGTGGTATACAGAATGAGATTTTCACTCTGCAGTGGAGTGTGTGCTGATATGAAACTTCCTGGCAGGTTAAAATGGTGTGCCAGACCGAGTCTCGGTCCGGCACACAGTTTTAATCTGTCTGTGATATACAGATATGTGGTACAAATTGTGATCTAGCAGGAGCATAGTTTCATCTTCCAGCTACCATCAACAGTACAGCTACCATCAACAGTACAGCTACAATCAAGTTTTCGCACCTTATCCCACCCTGCATTGTGTTGGACAGAAAAACCATTTACAAGTATAAGCAGCATAAAAACTGACTCTCCTAAACAACGCCTTGAATCCCGAACTATTATGCTCATTAGCTTAACTTACAGCATCGCAGAGAGAATAAATTTCCACGGAACAAATGTTTTGGCATATCCAGCAGTACCATGACAAACCACATTGTAACACCACAACTATAAGCCTAAAACTGCCAGTGTTACCAATGTTCAATTACCAGTTTGTGTACTGTACTTCTGCTTTAAACATAAAAGCTGCACATCCCCCTGAGTTACCAGCAATCAAATACCTGTCAAGTGGATTACTAGTGTAAATAAGGAACAGAAAGTGTAACATGAGAAAACTGGTAATTCGTGTTAGCATATAAGGAGTCAAGAGAGACAACATACAGTGATCAGTCAGAACATTGTGGCTACCCACCTAATATGGATATAAACCCACCCAGGTGAAAGCTGCATCACCTGGTGAGGAATGACTGCTAGTCAGATGTACACACTGTGCGTGTCGTATCAGTGAACATGCTGTCCATGTGTAGAACAGGGAAGGTGTGCAATCTGAGTTTGACCAAGGGAGATTCTGATGGCCCATAGGGTCGGCACGAAAATTTCAGAAACTGCACAACTTGTTGGGTGCTTGAGGAGTGCTGTGGTGAGTGTCTTCAACACATGGCAAAACCAAGGTGAAACCATGTCCAGACACTGTGTTGAGTGGCCACCCCTCATTACAGATGTCAGACAACATAAGCTGGGCAGACTGGTAAAACAAGGCGGGTGGTGAACTGTAACTAACATCAGACTTTAATGCTGGACAGAGTACAAGTGTGTCTTAACACACCGTGCACTTAAAAACTCCAAACGATGGGCCGCTGAAGCCAACAACCCACGCATGTGCCAATGTTAAGAACATGGCATCAGCTACTATGACTGAAATGGGCGTGTGACAACTGGCACTGGATGTTGGCACAGAGGCAACGTGTTACATGTCTGATGAATGCTGATACCTTCGTCATCATGCCAATGGGAGGGTGCGAATCTGTCGTCTTCCAGGGGAACAGATGCTTGACACATGTATTGCAGGATGGAGACAAGCTGGTGGTGGCTCCATTATGCTCTGGGGAACTGTTACGTGGGCATCCATCAGTTCAGTGGAGCTCGTGCAAGGCACCAAAATGGCTAAGCATTACTGTACACTAGTTGCAGACCATGTAAGGCCTTTCACGATGATAATGTTTCCCTATGGCAGTGGCATTTTTAACAATACAATGTGCAATGTCACAAGGCCAGAAGTGTCATAGAGTGGTTTGAGGAACACAGTGGCAAGTTCCAATTGATGAGCTGCTGCTGCTGCTGCTGCACATTACGCGCTCCTGCCTGATCAGCCCCACCCTTATATGTAAGGGTAGAAACTTCCAGATGATGGGGCCATGCGCAAAGATGCCTATAAAAGGGCTACCCACCCTACTGGAAAGGTCTTTTGTTGCATAGGCGTCGGGAGGAGTATTGTGATTGTCACTGTGTGGTAGGGGCTGGACTTACAAGAATCTGATGTAGTCGATACTTAGGCCAGTACGCTCGCCTCTGCACCGTGAGACTTAGGCTCAGGAAAGAATAGGAAGTCTTATAGTCAAATTTAGATACTTTGTAGATATACTTGTATGTAGGGAATGTGGTAGAGGGTGCTTCCTTCCAGTAATAGTAATCCTATCTCCCACTTTATGATATCCTCCTCACATCCACGATATTCCTGCTGAGTACTGTACTCTAACCCACTCAATAGCCTACTTTTGAGCCAAGCAAGTGAAGAGCAGGTGCCCCACTAGCAAAAGTTGTTCCTGACGTACCTAGTTGGTAACTTCCCTGACACACATTCGTGCAGTCCTTCCTTCTCCCTCTCAGGACTCGTCAGTGGGATGCGACAGAGGTAGACCTTTTCTGGTGTTAATGTGGGTTTTGTTTTACTACTGTTGGGTGGAGGAATTGACTAGAGTACAGGAACAGGCAGAGGGGCGCCGCGCTGCCCCATCGCAGAACCGTAGGGGCGCCGCGCCGCCCCATCGCAGAACCGTAGCGGCGCCGCCCCATCGCAGAACCGGATGGCCGTCACACCACGCCATCACACAGAGTGAGAGGAACGTCGCACCGTGCCATCATGGAGTGAGAAAGGTGTCACAATGCGCCACCACAGCAGCCGAGGGAATTTGCACCGCACCAGCTGCTGGCAGAATGCTGCGCCGCTTTTGTGAGCACCGTGCTCACCTCACACAGCGCAAGAAACAAGGTGAGTAAAGATGAGAAATGATGCTAAAGTAAACTCCAATGAGAACAAGCTGCACCTATGTTACAGTTAGGCTACTTAACTAGTGCCTCATAAGTTTGATGGAGATAGGGAAAAATTATCAGAGTGCATTGACAACTGTGATAATGCATTTAATCTAGTAGACACTAATGCTAAGCAAGTATTTTTAAGATTTATTGTTGGACAGATAACGCACTCTGCCTGCAGTAAATTATTAGTTAGAGACCACACAGAAATGTAGCCCGACGTGAGGGCAATTTTATTAGAAAACTATGACAGTAAACACACTATTGATTGTTACGCGTGTGCCATGTTCAGTAGTAGGCAAGGGAAAGAGGGAAGTGTGGCTCATTGGGGCTTGCATGTGGACACCATGCAATTTCATTCAGAGAAGCGATGAAGAGGGTTATGGAAGCGGAAGAGATTGCGAGGAGCAATGCCTTGCTAGGGAAGTTAGGACGAGCCGTATTCATTCAGAGGTTATACGATGACAGAATCCAGACTGTAATACAGGCTCAAGGAGAAAGAATAACACTATCCAAAGTCATTGACTTAGTGGCTACAGAAGAGTGCACAATAACGTCCGAAAGAGATAAGCGCCGAGTAGTAAATGTAACCCGGCCACAGGAAAGGGCCACTGCGAAGTGTTTCAGTTGTGGTAAGGAAGGGCACATAGCACGATAATGCAAGCAGATATATACTGTTTGCAAGACAGACACTGTATGGAAGGTTCCCCAAAAAACAGAACATAGTCGGCTGCCCATAAAGGAAATAGATATCCAAGAATTCAAAGGGAACGCAGTGTCCGCCACCAGTACGATGTACATAGAGCAACTGCACAGGACACTCTCCCCCATGCACTAGAGCAAAAGCAGTGATGTGCTTCACATGTCACTGGACCGGACACCACGTCCATGATTGTCGCAAGAGCAAATGGGCCAATATATGTAAGAAAAACGCACAGGGAAATGAGCAGCGGGCATAATCCTGCAGTCCCATAACGCTATGTCAAGGATAATAAGAGCTGCTGACTGTATGGGAAAAAATGATTATTTATAGGTACAGAATAGGGATTTAAAGGGCACTGATACAAAATTATTAATAGATAGTGGAGCACATGTTGTTGTTGTTGTTGTTGTTGTTGTTGTTGTTATCTTCAGTCCTGAGACTGGTTTGATGCAGCTCTCCATGCTACTCTATCCTGTGCAAGCTTCTTCATCTCCCAGTACCTACTGCAACCTACATCCTTCTGAATCTGCTTAGTGTATTCATCTCTTGGTCTCCCCCTACGATTTTTACCCTCCACGCTGCCCTCCAATACTAAATTGGTGATCCCTTGATGCCTCAGAACATGTCCTACCAACCGATCCCTTCTTCTGGTTAAGTTGTGCCACAAACTCCTCTTCTCCCCAATCCTATTCAGTACCTCCTCATTAGTTATGTGATCTACCCATCTAATCTTCAGCATTCTTCTATAGCACCACATTTCGAAAGCTTCTATTCTCTTCTTGTCCAAACTATTTACCATCCATGTTTCACTTCCAAACATGGCTACACTAAATACAAATACTTTCAGTGGAGCACATATTAACCTTATAAAGGCCAAGATCCTGTGGCAGTATTGTTGAGGTCCAAGATAGGAATCGACTGGGTTACACAATTCCAAGCCGTAAATGATTGTATTGATTTACCATTTGACGAGTTGTTGGGATGAGAGTTCCCAGAAAAGATTAAAGTAGTATTGG
Source organism: Schistocerca piceifrons (assembly GCF_021461385.2). Lineage (NCBI taxonomy): Eukaryota > Metazoa > Arthropoda > Insecta > Orthoptera > Acrididae > Schistocerca > Schistocerca piceifrons. Next base: position 337,295,708 of record NC_060149.1, read on the forward strand.
ATTATGGCCATAGAAAAATGAAGGTGCAGGGTGAATGGGGTGAAAAACAAGAAGCATATGAAGAAGCAACCGCCGGTAAACCAACCATACAAAGTGGCAGAGAAGGCACGTCTGATCGAGCGAGCTATGCAGAAGTGACGGAGTATGGTAACGCGCCGGCAAGGACACCCGCACACCTGGATACAAGAGCTGCTCCGTGAACACTAGGTAACAGTCTCTCCCGAGTTGTTGATGAGGGCACAGGTGAGGGTAAATACACGGCTAAAATACCCAACAGACTGCTGACCACATTGTCCCAAAAAGTTTGTACAAAACCCGGAAGAAATAAGCATGAATGAATGGAATGCCAAACTAGAGGACCGAAAAAGCAAAGTACAGTCAATACAAGTGAAGGTGACATATTTCAAGCGCCAGAAGACATACAGGAAATAAGGATTTGGCCAAGAGAAGAAAGATTTCAAAAAGTGTGTGTGACGCGAGGACTAGGGACCAAAGTGGTAATCCCGAAACAAGAAATTAGTCCAGGGGTCAATAAACTGGAAGCCATAGTGACTACCCAAATCGGAACGTGCATTACAAGTGTAATGAATACCACAGAACAAGAAGTCCGGTTTCCTGCACCGGAAGTGTTAGCAGAAAGAGTCCCACCCCCGAGCAGTTATAAAATCCGACGTATACCACCGGAGAAGAAAAGAAGGAAGGAAAACCTGACAGAGCTTACTGAAAGAAAATATGTGTGTGTCACACTTAAATCGGGAAGAGCGAGTAGTAATAGAAGAGTTATGTTTAGCATATAATTGTGTGTTTCATTTGCCAGGAGACGTACTCACACGCACTACTGTAGTAAAGCATCAAATCCCATTGATACCTGAGGCAGAAGTCGAGATCATAAATCAGAGGCCTTATCGACTTTCCCAAGCACAGGAAGAAGCGATACAGATAGAGTTCGAGGGAATGTTAGCTGATGGCATAATTTATCCAAGTACTAGCCCATGGAATTTTCCCCTCATACTATTGCCAAAGAAGTCTGATGCAAGTGGCAAACAAAAGTGGCGAGTAGTTGCCGATTATTGGAAATTAAACGATATATCACTGAATATGATTCACTCGATACCCCGTGTCGATGAAATACTCGATAGCCTAAGGAAAGCAAAGTATTCCTCAACACTAGACCTCGTGAAAGGTTACTATCAAGTACTGATAGACGAAAAGAATAGGGAAAAAATGGCGTTTAGTACACTGACCGGCTACTTTGAATACAATAAGATGGCGATCGGGCTGAAGACGGTTCCATCCACGTTTCAGTGACCAATGAATACAATGCTGACGGGAGTACAAAGTAATGAAATATTCATATACATTGATGACGTTGTAGTAGTGGTTATGTCACTAGAAGAACACAATGCCGACTTGAAGTGTCTGACCTTCTGCGATAAGCAAACCTAAAGTTGCAAGTTGACAAATGTGAATTTCTCCATACGGAAGTTACGTTTCTAGGTCACGTATTAACAGTGGAGGGTCTGAAACCCCATCCCGCCAAAGTAGTGGCGACAGAGAAGTAGCCCCAACCAAGGACAATTACGGAGTTAAAGGCAGACCTAGGAATGGTCAGGTATTACCAACGATCCTTGAGCAATTTTAGTAAAATTGCAAAACCCCTACATGAGCTGTTGAAGAAAGGAGTTCCACATGTTTGCGGTGTGGCACAGGAAGCAGCATTTCAACAACTGAAGAAGTAGTTAGTTAGTCCACCAATTCTACAGTACCCGGATTTCACTAAAGAATTTATGGTAACTACAGACGTGAGCAAGTACGCGCTGGGTACATACCCGAGGCAAGGTTCAATAGGAAAGGACTTGCCAATTGTGTATGTATCACCTATGCTCAACAAGGCAGAGTTGAATTATAGTACAGTAGAACGGAAATTGCTTGCGATACTGTAGGCGGTTAAATACTTCTGACAATACCTATTTGCTAGAAAGTTCGAAATAATTATGGACCATAAACCGGTGGTGTGGTTGGGAATATTACAGGTCCGTTGTCAAGACTAATGAAGTTTTGGTTAAAGTTGGAAGAATACGATTATCAGATCCTGTATAAGAAGGGTAAACAAAACCGCATTGCAAAGCGTTATCACACATTCAAAGTGCGATGGATGGTGACAGACAACCACAGCTAGCAACTGAGGAGGCCGCAGATGAGAAGGACCATGGCGGAGATAAGCAGGGAGAGACTGCACACGTGAAGATGAGCACTGAGACAGATAGTGGCAAGGTAGCGAGGACAGTAGAGGCAAAGAAAGTAGCGAGGCAGGAAGAGACAGCTGACGTGACCAAGCTCAGCGGAGAAGTAGCCCTGAGTGGTGCTGATAAATTGGCAATACTAAAGGAAATGCACTTATTTCCAATAGGTGGAAATCAGGGAATGGGAAGAATGTATGAGTGAATAAAGCAGTACTATACATGGCCCAGCATGTAAGCCGACATAGAAAAATTCATAAGGACGTGTGAAAGATGCCAGAAAAACAAGATAACACCGGCAGAGACTAAGCAACCATTAGAGCTAACTCTGACCCCTGAATTCATCTTTGAAAGATGCGACACTGATTTAGTAGGTCCACTATCAATTATTCAATCTGGAAACAGGTATATTTTGACATTTTACGATTCCCTCATGGAGTTTGTTATAGCTGAACCAATCGACCAGCAAGACGCTGATACAGTCGTGCGTAAATTAGTGGAAAGCATAATTTTAAAGTCTGGGATCCCGTACCATTCTAACATCAATGGAGCATTAGAGTGTATGCACCGTACCCTGACAGAGGTGCTAACACATTATATTAAATAAAGATCAAAAGAAATGGGATGAATGGATTGCGTTCGCAAGTTTTGTATACAACCCTACCCCTCACAGTATCACTGGATACACCCCGTTCGAGCTGTTTTTTGGTAGAAAATGCAATTTATCTAGTTGGATACTAAAGAAACCAGCAAACGTGATCTACAATTATGAGGATTATGTGACTGAGCTCTGACAGCGGATGCACGTGTTACACCAGGATGCCCGTATGGCAACACAAGATCATAAGGAGAAAAATAAGAGTAATTACGACAAGACACAAAACCTGAAGGAATTTAGAAAGAATGATCGAGTTTTGTTGTATGACGAGAGCGTGCGTAGGTGACGATCAAAGAAATTAGATAGCCAGTGGCGAGAACCATTTACTGTGGCTGATGTACAAGGACCTAACGTTATAATTAGGCTCAAAGGAATGTTACTAGGGACAAATAGGGAAGTTTCTTAGAGGGCCGTAATGTAAAAGAAGAGAGGAGACAGAAAATGTCGGAACAGAGGAGTGACAAGCGCGTTTCTCTTGCAGATGTCAGAGATGAAGGCACTGTGGGTGACAGCCATTATCTTGCATACCGGCCTCACGAGACAAGAAGCACCACCGCAGGACGTACGAGTATGCGAATTCCACTCCACTCCGTGGTTTTCTTACGATAACCAAGGTATAGTTAGCTTGCACAGTACAACGTTGAGAGTCGTTAGCTATTAAGAGCTGCATGAATAGTTTGAGCAAACACAAGTGCTCACTAACAGAGTGATCTCACATTGCATAAGTAAACTGAATCAGGTGAAAATAAGCGCTGGAGAGTGCGAGAATGCGCAGCAAACTGTGAAGTGGTATGCAAGCAAAATTGCAGGAGCAAAAGGGTTGACTGACCAGTTGGCCAGGCATGAACAAACGAGGACCAAAAGAGGAATATTAAACTTTATCTGAGAGACAAGTAAAGTGTTGTTCGGTATATTAGATGACGCCGATGCAGCATTCTTCAAAACCAAAATAGACGTGCTAGAAGAGCAACAGAGGGAGCTGTTGCGGCTGTCCAAAGAACAAGTAACAATAGTAAGAGCTTCTCTGACTGGGGTAAACCAAACACTTAATCTAGTAACCAAAAATACTCAGATAATTGCAGAAGGGATAGGAAAATTGAGTATGCATGTAGAGGAGTACGAGAATAGTACTAGCAAAAAGATACAGCAGGCTCTGATTCTCAAAACTATCACTGAACAGTTAATACAGATTACAGAAATGTTTAATGAACTTGAATGGGAATACGACTTATGATCTCTGCAATTGTGAACCCGTAGAAAGGTCTATTAGAGCCACATTTAATCAATCCAGGGGAGGGAGAGGAGCGGAGGGGAGAGGAGAGGAGCGGAGGGGAGAGGAGGGGAGAGGAGAGGAGAAGAGGGGAGGGAGGGGAGAGGAGAGGAGCAGAGGGGAGAGGAGAGGAGCAGAGGGGAGGGAGGGGAGGAAGGGGAGCGGAGCAGAGGGGAGGGAGGGGAGCGGAGCAGAGGGGAGGGAGGGGAGCGGAGCAGAGGGGAGGGAGGGAGCAGAGCAGAGGGGAGGGAGGGGAGCGGAGCAGAGGGGAGGGAGGGGAGCGGAGCAGAGGGGAGGGAGGGGAGCAGAGCAGAGGGGAGGGAGGGGAGCGGAGCAGAGGGGAGGGAGGGGAGCGGAGCAGAGGGGAGGGGAGCAGAGGGGAGGGAGGGGAGCGGAGCAGAGGGGAGCAGAGGGGAGGGAGGGGAGCAGAGCAGAGGGGAGGGAGGGGAGCAGAGGGGGGCGGAGGGGAGGGGAGCGGATGGGAGGGGAGCGGATGGGAGGGGAGCGGATGGGAGGGGAGCGGATGGGAGGGGAGGGGAGCGGGTGGGAGGGGAGCGGATGGGAGGGGAGGGGAGCGGATGGGAGGGGAGGGGAGCGGGTGGGAGGGGAGCGGATGGGAGGGGAGGGGAGCGGGTGGGAGGGGAGGGGAGTGGGTGGGAGGGGAGCGGGTGGGAGGGGAGGGGAGCGGGTGGGAGGGGAGTGGAGCGGAGGGGAGGGGGGGTTGGGAGGGGTGGGGAGGGAAGGGGAGGGGAGGGTGGGGAGGGGAGTGTGGGGCAGGGAGGGTGGGGAGGGGAGGGTGGGGTGAGGAGGGAAGGGGAGGGGAGGGTGGGGCGGGGAGGGAAGGGGAGGGGGGTGGGGAGGGTGGGGCGGGGAGGGAAGGGGAGGGGGGTGGGGAGGGTGGGGCGGGGAGGGAAGGGGAGGGGGGTGGGGAGGGTGGGGTGGGGAGGGAAGGGGAGGGTGGGGTGGGGAGGGAAGGGGAGGGTGGGGTGGGGAGGGAAGGGGAGGGGGGTGGGGAGGGTGGGGCTGGGAGGGAAGGGGAGGGGGGAGGGGAGGGGGGTGGGGAGGGGTTGGGGGGGGTGGGGAGGGGTTGAGGGGGGTGGGGAGGGGTTGGGAGGGGTGGGGAGGGGTTGGGAGGGGTGGGGAGGGGTTGGGAGGGGTGGGGTGGGGAGGGGTGGGGAGGGGTTGGGAGGGGTGGGGAGGGGAGCGAAGGGTAGCAGAGGGGAGCGAAGGGTAGCAGAGGGGAGCGAAGGGGAGCGAAGGGGAGCAGAGGGGAGCGAAGGGGAGCGAAGGGTAGCAGAGGGGAGCGAAGGGGAGCAGAGGGGAGCGAAGGGTAGCAGAGGGGAGCGAAGGGGGGGCTGCAGCTGAACTCCTTTACAGCAAGAGTGTCACCTTGTCACATGCCAAAGAGTTCACTAACAGTACTACTTGTGTTAAATTAGATTTATTTTCTGCATTAGGAATGCACTAGTAAAAAAAAAACCACACGAAAAGGAAGGGGGGCGGGGGGGGGGGGGGGAAACCACATTATTCAATGCTTAATTGAAATTACTTAACTTTTCTATAGTCTGAAGGCCATGCAAAGTGCTTAATATCTCATCACACATTATGAGCTCCAGAAACAGTCATTGGAAGGTCATTACAAAACCAGCCACAAAGACAATATGAATGCTATGTGAACTGAAGGTGGCCGTTATGGAAAAAACTGAAGTAGGGGCAAGTAGAGTACTGATAAAATTTTTATGCTGTACATCACTAATTATTTCAATTCATTAAGCCTCTTAGTGCAAGGGGGCTATCATCTGATAACAGGTGCTCACAAAAATTAATCCCTTGGAAAAATAGGGATCGCAAGATATTTATATTTTAATAATATATGAAATCAATATCTGCGATAGTGCACCAAGGGCAAAGGCATCCACGGCCATGAGTTGGTGACAGTGTGCCCCAGGATGCCAAGTCGTTATAGTGGGGAGCAGAGCACAGCTACCCAAGTTTTGGAAGGCCAGCATATGAAACTAAAACATAGACTCCTTGGCAATAAGCAGGTGGGCGAGTCTAAGGAATTGATGACTGGATAAAGAAAAATAGTCCAGCATCAAAATTTCTTTCATAAGAGGAAGAATAAAGTGTGAATTATTTCAGATACTGTATCGGCAGATTTTCCAGTGGAGAAACTGATGTGGGACAATACAACTTTGACAAGAAATTTATTGGTAATGTAGCTTGTATGACATCACAGGTCACAAAAGTTATAAGCAGGAATAACAAATCATTGTGTGGAAGAGAACATGCAGCTCCTTCCTGAGTTTATACTAGAACTGCCCCTATCCTAAAACCATTAGTTTTTGTGTAAGGTTCTGTCTTATCATTTTGATTATACAATGCTAGAACTGGAGATGATGTTAGTTCTTCCTCCATAACAAAGGAAGATCTTTCTTCCACTTTGTTTCAGGAAAATTTATCATTTATCATTTCCCAGCAGTAGAGTTCTTGCAAGGGACATGCCTTTGTGCAGAAGTCCTTTGTGGATCACCAGTAGTACAAGCTCATTCTGAGAAAACAACTATCATCAGTATACCAAGTAGTGAGAAAATCTAGTGACTACTCTTATTTTCTCTGGATCACAATGGACTCCACCATCATTCACTACATACTCCAAGGTTTTTCTCTCTCCAGGAGTGAAGAGGCATTTTATTTTAATTTTTTTTATTTTTTTGATTAGGCAGATACTGTAATCTGAACCCACATCAACATGGAGATGTCTATCATACATTCAAAGGTGGCTGGAGCATTTCATAGTCCAAATGACGTAACTTTAATCTCACAGAGGTCATCAGGAGGTATTAAGGCAGTCTTCTCCTGGTCAGTCTCATCAGCCTCCATTTGTCAGTAGTCTGTTTCTATGCCATGGTTCACAAATACTTTGCTCTTTTGAAGCAGTCCAGGGTGTCATCAGTGCAAGGCAATAGACAGACATCTTCCTTCATTATTTTCTTCAGTTGTCAGTAGTCAATATACAAACAGCCAGGCTGTTACTCACCCTGCTCATCAGATAATTTCTGTGTCTACAGAATAAGAGTGGTCCTATCACACTTCCCTGTGGCACTCCTGGTGATACTTTTGTCTCTAATCAACACACTGCCGATGACAATGTACTCAGTTCTACCACTTAAGAAGTCTTCAAGCCACTCACATACCTGGGAACCTACTCGGTATGCTTGTACCTTCATTAACAGCTTGCAATAGGCAACCGTGTCAAACCTTTCCAGAAATCTCAGAATACAGAATCTGACTGTTGATCTCCATCCGTGGTTCACAGAATATCATGCGAGAAAAGGGAAAGCCGAGTATCCCACACGAAATGCTTTCTAAATCCATGCCGAGTCATTGACAAATGTTTGACTTTACAGAAAAACAAGTCCCTGGATTGATTAGTGTCTGAACCGGATGGCCATCAATGGTAATGTTGATACTTCCTGTCATATTGATAACTATCGTCCATGATGTCTTTCAGCATAATAATAATTGAACACTAGTCTTCTTTCTCTGCAGTACTGCACACTGTGTCCGGGGCATCCACAGTGAAAACAGATGGGCATTTTGTCCTCCATCCTCCAAATGTCTGTTCTACTACGGGACATTTTACTTGGTGCACAAGTTGATTGTACCTGTTTCGGTCATATGCTGGGTTGTTGTTTGAAAACAGTAGCCAAAGTCCGAGTCCATTCTTCACGGTGGGTTTGACTTGTGATGGAGGTTGGTGCCAAAGATCAATACACCACTTTTTTAACATTCTCTATTACCTTCTGTCATATAAGGTCAACACTAATGGCTGCTATCTCTTGTGTACTTGATCTGACAATTCTGACTGCTATACACTGCTGCATCTCTTCTTGCTGTGTCTCTTCTACTACTACACTCTAAGGAGGGAGGGGGGAGGGGGAGGGGGAAATGCCCAGGAGGAACTATCCAAATGGGATGGAAATCAGTACATGTGATGCATGTACAGACAAACTAATGATTACAATTTCAGAAAAATTGGATATTTTATTCAAGACAAAGAGCTTCACAAACTGAGCATGTCAGTGAAGCACTGGTCCATCACTGGCTCTTATGCAAGCAGTTATTTGGTTTTGCACTGATTGATTTGTTGGATGTCCTCCCGAGAGATATCATGCCAAATTCTATCAAATTGGCACATTAGCTCATCAGAATCCCAAGATGGTTGTAGGGCCCTGCCGATAATATTCCCAATGTTCACAGTTGGGGAGTTATCTGGTGATCTTGCTGGCCAAGGTAGGTTTTACCAAGCATGAAGACAAGCAGTAGAAACTCTTATGATGTGCACATAGGCACAATCTTGCTGAAATTTCAGCCCAGAGAGACTTGCCATTGAGGGCAACAAAATGGAGCATAGTGTGCCACAGATGACAACCAAAATTGTCCTGCTGTGAAAAGAAATGGCACCTCAGACCACCGCTTCAGGTTGTTGCGCTCTATGGTGGACGACAGTCAGGTTGGTATCCCACAGGCCGGTGAGGCATCTGGATGTCCTGGACAGCAGTGGAATATCAACCTGACTGCCGTCCTCCATTCATCGCAAGAACCACAAGTGCTGGTTGAGTTGCCATTTCTTTTCACAGCAGGGGCACTTTGGTTGTCATCTGCAGTACACTTACAGCTGTGGTATGTTGACGATATTTTATGCCCCATTTTGTTGTCCTTCATGGCAAGCCATTCTGGGCTTACATTTCACCAAGATTATGCCTGCCTGCATATGGAAAGTTTCTATTGCACGTGTTCATGCTTGGCAAACCCCAAGTTGGACAACCTGGTATTTCACCATGTACATTTTTATGACTAAGATGTTGATTGACAGGAAGGACAGAGCTGGATAGTGATGTGACTTTTAAGATAAATTCATTGCATGAATATCGACATTTCTCCTAGTTTTGATATTTTAGTATGAAGACTATTATCAACATTTAACGCCAAATAAAGTTCATCTCAGGAATTCCATTTATATTATACAAAATAAATACCACTGATTGCAAAATAATTGCTGCAACACTGAATTGCTCTTTTTTGGAGCACTTTTCTTCTTTCTCCCAATGCTGACTGACCTACTTAAGGTAATTTTCTCACCACAATAAATATGCCGAAATTCTATTTTTTGAAATGTCAGAAATACGTACATGGATCAGAAAACTTACTAACAGGTTAATTATTAACCTAGTGACCTGTTTCTCGTAATGAAGCTATACGCTTGACTGCATAACACTTAACTCACAAGTGGACCATTGTGGACATGTAACCGAAATTAAATCATGTTTGAAAATTCTGACATTGTCCTCATTTGTGGTAAATGATAAATGTGATGTAATCTTAATATTTTGTTTGTATAATGTACACACAACTTCAATAACGGAAAAGTTACTGCACTTCGAAAATTCAGTAACAATAGGAAATGCATATCTGAATACTGTCTGTGTATCACGGGCGGCCGACTGGGGGGGGGGGGGGGGGCACGGCACGGCACGGCCGGGGGAGGGGGTCAGCACGGCCAGAGGAGGGGGTCAGCACGGCCAGAGGAGGGGGTCAGCACGGCCAGAGGAGGGGGTCAGCACGGCCAGAGGAGGGGGTCAGCACGGCCAGAGGAGGGGGTCAGCACGGCCAGAGGAGGGGGTCAGCACGGCCAGAGGAGAATGGAATTGGCTGGGGACAGCACAGCTGGAGGAGGATGGTGTTGGCTGGAGACATGGATAGTTGGGTTGAGAGCAACATGGTGATGGCAAATGAATTAGGGTAGTGCTATGCTGGTTGGAAAAAATGGTTAGAACTAACCCCATTATTGATTGGTGGGTGTGGTTTACATAATTGAGAACTTTCCGGCAATAGACTTGAACTCATTTTCTTTGAAATCTGATTTTCTACTGTTCAGAATTGTACCAAAGGAACTTCATTACACATGTAAACTTTAAATAAATGTTGTCAGCCACTTGAAAAAAGAAGAAAATATGTACTATGTAATGCAAATGAACACATTTATTTTCAAAAGTATTACTATTACATTAAATATCTTCATTTCAGCCTGTAATTATACTACTGGTGTTCAAAATTACTTTAACTTCATGGTTAAAGTACTGCAGAAGCCATACCCTGAATTGCAATGAACGATATGTACCACAGTAATTAATTTTTCAATCACCAAATGACAATTGTTTCAATTAACATTATATTTGCAAGTGCATTTATACTGTACCCACACTATATTTTAAAGACAACACACGAAAACTACATTGTATAGACACAAAAATTAGTAGAACTATCAGTCAAAAACTGGACTAGACAAAGTATAAATGTTGGTATATGCAGAAACTAAAAAGTACTGCAATGACGAAAGTTCGTAATTACACATGAACTGTGTAGCATACACTACATTTACAATGAAAGCTGCACACGCGCAAGCCTGTCATCCTATTAAGAAATGAAAGCAACAGTTTTGTTCATAATATTGTTCTGGAGAAACTGCCACTTATAAATCCTACAGATAAATATCTCAACACGTTTTAACAAATTGTCTCAATATAATATATGGTCCCATATATCACCTATTAGAAAGTGACAGCCAGTACCATTTTCTCCATATCACTGAACTTTTCCACTTATCAAGTTTTTCAAATACATTCTAGTTATAAACCCAATTAATACTGAAATTACAAAATATGACATGCAGTCTAACATGTCAGTAGTAATAATAATGAATGTAATCATGAAAGAAGAAGTAAATATACTGTAGCTTTTTAATGCTTTCTTTGAAGTAATGTAATATAAATGGTGCTAATATGATTTATGCAAAATTCCATTCATCTATTGCACAATTGTAATGGCTGTGCCTACAATCATATAGGCTAAGACATGCAGTTATGATTTTTTTTTTAATGTTTCTGTTGGTATTTGAAGTGAATGAATCTCTGCAATAAATTTTGTGATACTTCTGAACTAACATGAACCTCTCATATCTAATACAAAAATAGACCACACGAAAGAACAATTTCAAGTCTTCTGCAAGGTATTATTAATCCACATTGTTATATTTGTAATGGTCTGTTAACATTTACATGAAGATGACTCTAATTAGAGTATTGCCTCACCAATCAAAGTGTGTGCTTGGATGGAGTCATTTACGTAACTACCTGTGCTTCAATAGAGCCAGGGCTCTCTTTACACTACTATTGGGTACCAGCTTGTCTGGAAAGCAGAACAATAAGAATTTTATAATATTGCACTACATGTTTACTTTTACATTTACACTGAGTTCAGTCATCCTCTGCTGCTTTCCTTCCAAACTACAACATAGCATAGTGACGTCACTATGCACACACTTCTATTGGCTAGCCATATCTAGAGATTACCAAATTACAAACACTTTACAGATTGGTTAACTACTGTTGCTGCAGCACATAGGAATGAATTAAACATCGCTGGAGTTAGTAAAGCTATAGCAAGTCACTCATCTGTGATAAAATCAGTGTCATATGTGACTGTGCTTACACTGTAATCATTTCCATTTCAACTTTGATAGTTAATGTGTCCTTGATTTTTGTATAAATAGATCAGCCCTTCTGATTATATCAGTTTCCATTTCCAGTACTATATTTCTTCTTCCATGATAGCACATCTATTTCCCACTTGCAATAAACTTAAGCCAACCACAATTGTAACTGGTCATATCTTGTATGTCCCTCTTTCAGTTGTCAATTAGTAATATTTTTTTACTTTCAACCATTTAGCAATCTGTTACTCTAGTCACAATGTACTTTATCACATTTAAGCTAACATTCTTCTCTCCCCAGAATATTCCTGGAGATAGAATTATGTTAATAAACAGTTGGAATATTTACTTTATCACAAGGAATTTAAGTTATATCTAGGCACAGCCCACTTTCAAGATGTAACTACAATTACATGAAAGACAAAAAGGTTTAAAAAAAATACTGCGACAGGCTAAGTTAATTTAGGAAATATTACATATGAAAATACACACACTCACAAAAAGGCTAGTGTCTCCTATTTATATGTGCACCTTAGGCCGCAAATAACTGAACATTCCTACATCAATGTTTGGACAAACCAGTAGTTTGAATCATGAAAACTTATTCTGGATACCTCGTAAGGGACCTTCATCAGAAATAAGAAATCATAACACTCACATATGAAAATTAATAACTGAATGATATAATAGTACATAAACTCTTCCTCAGTTATTGGATATCCAAATTATGGCATATTAGATTTGGATTAATTTATTTATTATGTAGTATAATAGGTAGGACATTTTAAAAAATTCTGAAATTTAACATAAATTCACCAATTCCACAGCCAGAGTAACTTCGATACATTTTTACCTGGCCACTGCAATAATTACTGATGACAAAATTTTGAAGGTAGTTAAAGAGGGTACTTGCACATAATCAACATGTTTGATCAAACAGTATTAAGTCCAGTTGGTTTTCTTAAAAGGACAGTTATAAATCTAACACAAAAACTCTTAAATCAATACTGAGGCACACAAATTTCAGTCGGCAATGGTCAGTTACACTGCTTCACCTGTTGAGCTTTCTAATGGAATTTTGCACACAACTGCAACATCACAAATTATCATCTTACAGATTCCACAGTTATAGAAGAGGAGGAGACATCAGCTGCTGATAGTTTCATGGCAGAAAATAAATATTTTATTCCTTGTTTTATTATTTCCATATTCAAACAGTTGTATTTATCACTTTTAAATTAAATTTTGATCAATTTTGAAGCCACGAGACTCCATCTTTAGACAATAAATGTGGCAATCTACATGTAGTACATCTGCAAGTACACCATCTGAGCATGTGGCAGCTCATCCATCCATAATAATGTATGTTGATGGCTCAATGAACTCCCTAATGCTCAAGTGATCTACATACATATTTACTGTACATTGACCCCTCATTTAGTGATTTGATATGGAGCCATGTGATTTTAAAATCAATTGCAATCAATTGGTAAACTGTTTGAATATAGAAAAAATGGAATAAATAGTATTTACTTTATGTCATATAAAATATTATTGCTAAATCTGCCATTTGTATTCCAGGGGGAAATGAAATGGACGAGTCCACTCAAATTTGCAATGTGGATGAAGTAGGCCCATCTGATGACAGCTAGGACAGCACAGCATTATGCTTACAAGAAGGCACTGTCAAGCCCGGCTTCTGGACATTAAATGATTGAATGCTGCACTAAGTTTTTACTGTTTAAAAACTTACTTTCACACAAAAACGTCGGTAAAAATATGTCATCAGTTTAATGTATGTATAAATGTTTCAGTCTGTACTCTGCCTAACTGACCTAGCTACTTATTTTCTACAATATGTTGCCAATTAAAAATTTAAAAAGACACTGCCCATACAGGTCTAAAAATGGTACACATGTGTGTATTTGCATATGATATGGAACTACAGTATGTACAACACAGGACCATACAAAGCTGCTAAGTTATGGCTAGAGAAGATGCAGATATTATCACAAACAAGAGATTTAGTAGTGTATACACACTTTTTAGAAGTTTGTTGAGGAGAAGTGAAGCATAAAAAAATTAGAGATTTTTTCTCGACTTAGAAATGGGAAGGGATGCACTAGTGGCAACTGAAGGGAGCTGGTCACAAGAGCAAAGTAGATGAAATTAAGATTGCAAAGAAGATTTAAATTACTAGTTCCATGACTAGAACTGTGACTGCCATGAAGCTACCCCAATCAGGTAATCAATTTTTCACATATAATCTCAGCAATATTTCACTCGTAATCTTTACCTACTTTTCAACACAAAAGAAATCAGGAATGGGCTGCCTAAAATGATATACCTCAAATATGCCAATAAGAAAAATATATGTTTTCTCTCACAAAACAGGTGAATAGGATAATCAGCTAACTAGACAGGCATCTTCAATGTAAATTGATTGTAAAATCAAACACATTAATATTATAATTTCATTATTTTTTTACGCTGTTTTCCATTAATTTGTTTACCTTTTAAACATTTGTTTAACACCTGAAACCTATTATTTCTCAAGTATTAAAATTTGATTTTACACCTAACATTTTCATGCTAACTCCTGCTCCTTCTCCCCCACCTATCACTCCCACCTCCTCCTCTCCCAGTCTGCATCAAAATTACTTTCTTTTTGCCCTAGACAGCTTTTCTCTCTTTTGTCTTCATTTCTCCTACTTTGTCTTTAATCCACAATAACAACTCCATAATTTCCAAAATCTTATGATGCAGCAAATTTCATCTTTTATGTTTCCATTAACAGTGTTATAGCATCTTCATGCAGGGTTATTCATGAGGTAGCACAACAAACCCAACAGTAACCACATCAGCCAAATCCCAAAACAAAATAGATACCTTTAGTCTGGTAGGTGACCTGTGTAACAGTTATTATGAAAATAAATTACTCTCTTCCCTTTGCCACACATATTTTCAAATTAGTAACATTTTGTGGAGACAGAACCATAAACCTGAATCTAACTCATCAAGAGAGAGAGAGAGAGAGAGAGAGAGAGAGAGAGAGAGAGAGAGAGAGAACATGGTTAGAGCACTGTGCTTTACATAAGATACCTATCATACCATTGTATAAATAATAGTCAGCTCCCGGATTTCTGGAATGGAGTGGTGGTAATACTGGGAACAAGAAAAAGGGATGACAGCAAAACCTATAGACCAATTAGTCTTGCCTGTA